>NC_143023.1:2817500-2847500 GCF_057628025.1 Oncorhynchus mykiss
AGTAGCGCATTACTTTTAACCAGGGCCCCAATAGAAAGTAGCACACTACTTTTAACCAGGGCCCCAATAGAAAGTAGCGCATTACTTTTAACCAGGGCCCCAATAGAAAGTAGCACACTACTTTTAACCAGGGCCCCAATAGAAAGTAGCGCATTACTTTTAACCAGGGCCCCCAATTTTTTTTTTTTTTTATTTTTTTTTATTTCACCTTTATTTAACCAGGTAGGCTAGTTGAGAACAAGTTCTCATTTGCAACTGCGACCTGGCCAAGATAAGGCATAGCAGTGTGAACAGACAACACAGAGTTACACATGGAGTAAACAATTAACAAGTCAATAACACAGTAGAAAAAAGGGGAGTCTATATATACATTGTGTGCAAAAGGCATGAGAAGGTAGGCAAATAATTACAATTATGCAGATTAACACTGGAGTGATAAATGATCAGATGGTTATGTACAGGTAGAGATTGGTGTGCAAAAGAGCAGAAAAATAAAAATAAATAAATAAAAACAGTATGGGGATGAGGTAGGTGAAAATGGGTGGGCTATTTACCAATAGACTATGTACAGCTGCAATAGAAAGTAGCGCACTACTTTTAACCAGGGCCCCAATAGAAAGTAGCGCACTACTTTTGACCAGGGCCCCAATAGAAAGTAGCGCACTACTTTTGACCAGGGCCCCAATAGAAAGTAGGGCACTACTTTTAACCAGGGCCCCAATAGAAAGTAGGGCACTACTTTTAACCAGGGCCCCAATAGAAAGTAGCGCACTACTTTTAACCAGGGCCCCAATAGAAAGTAGTGCACTACTTTTAACCAGGGCCCCAATAGAAAGTAGCGCACTACTTTTGACCAGGGCCCCAATAGAAAGTAGTGCACTATAGAGGGAATAGGGTGCCAGTTGGAGACGCGAGCCTCAGTTAGGTGACAGTCCTCCTCAACAACCATCCATTCAAACTAAAAACAGCAGAAAGTCAAAGGGAAGATACAGATGAAGAACAAATGACATAACGGACCGGTTTCCCCAGACACAGATGACACCTCGTCCACGACTCAAAAGCGTCATCAAGAGAGATTGAAAGAGATTTGTTTTATTATTCTAGGACTTTAAAAAAATGTAATCTGTGTCTGTCTGGGAAAACGGGTCCAATTAAGTTGTTTTCTTCAAGCATACAAAAAGATCACAGGAGACAAAGGAACCTTTATAAACTCCGCTGATCGATAAATCTCAGGAAAAGTGCATATCTGTCGTGATTTAGGACGTGTTGCTTGATATATTTCGATGCTGATATTGTAGTACTACTACTGTATAATCCGTTTTGTTGGTTAATATTTTAGTATTTAGTAAATACTCCCCTTCTAATTTTACTTCGCAAAATATATTTCAACTTGTTTAGTTCGTTTTGTGAATCACGACCTTCTGGTTTACACGTCTCCAAAAATAACTCAAATTCACAACATAAAAACGTAAATTCTGGAGAAAACTACAGAATAAATAAAAAACCTTTGTCTTTTACATGCAGAACTTGGCACACATAGAAATGAGAAAGATCAAATGAGTCAACCGCCAACTTTTACACAAATATTCTGAAACAACATGTTGTTTTCTTGTTCCCAAAGAAGAATAAACTTTAAAAATGAGCAGCATGTAGACATTAACTTTCTTTAAAAACACAAGAAAATAGGAGTGTTTAAGAAAAGTAAGAGGGCTAACCTACTGATCCTCAACACCACTATACTTCCACCTGGCTTTTAAAAGCCTCTCCAAACGGTCAAGTGTACAGGCCTAGTGGTGTTCCTCTGTGCTGGGTTAGTTATGTATCAGAGAAGAATAATCACAAGGCAGGAGGGAGGGAGGGGTTCAGTTTTTGACTGACAGGAGGACGGAAGGTAGCCTGAGTGCCAGATCGGTTTGTGCTATTATGCCAACTCCTGACTTGGACATGGTAGCGCCAACAAACTGGCACTCGGAGAGAGAAGCGACACAGAGAGAGGGGGAGGAGAGAGAAGGGGGAGGGAGAGACACAGAGAGGGGGGGAGGAGAGACAGAGAGAGAGGGGGGGAAAGACACAGAGAGAGGGGGAGGAGAGAGAAGGGGAGGAGAGAGAAGGGGGAGGGAGAGACACAGAGAGAGGGGGAGGGAGACAGAGAGGTGGGGGGGGAGAAGGGGGAGGGAGAGACACAGAGAGAGGGGGGAGGGAAAGACACGGAGAGGGGGGGAGAGAGAGAGGGGGGTTGGAGAGAGACGGGGAGGAGAGAGACACAGAGGGGGGAGAGACACAGAGAGAAGGGAGAGACGACACAGAGAGAAGGGAGAGACACAGAGAGAAGGGAGAGACACAGAGAGAAGGGAGAGACACAGAGAGAAGGGAGAGACACAGAGAGAGGGGGAGGAGAGAGACGGGGAGGAGAGAGACAGAGAGAGGGGGGGGAAGACACAGAGAGAAGGGAGAGACAGAGAGAGGGGGAGGAGAGAGAAGGGGGAGGGAGAGACACAGAGAGAGGGGGAGGAGAGAGAAGGGGGAGGGAGAGACACAGAGAGAGGGGGAGGGAGAGACACAGAGAGAGGGGGAGGGAGACACAGAGAGAGGGGGAGGGAGACACAGAGAGAGGGGGAGGGAGACACAGAGAGAGGGGGAGGGAGACACAGAGAGAGGGGGAGGGAGACAGAGAGAGGGGGAGGGAGACAGAGAGAGAGGGGGAGGGAGACACAGAGAGAGGGGGAGGGAGACACAGAGAGAGGGGGAGGGAGACACAGAGAGAGGGGGAGGGAGACACACGGAGAGGGGGGGAGGGAGACACACGGAGAGGGGGGGAGGGAGACACACGGAGAGGGGGGGGTTGGAGAGAGACGGGGAGGAGAGAGACACAGAGAGGGGAGGAGAGAGACAGAGGGGGGACAGAGGGGAAAGTGATTCATAAAACCAGAACAAATCAACAGCATACATAAGAGTGAAAAACAGGCACGTTTGAAACGTTTTATAATAGATATATTTTTCTCTGCAACTCCACTTGACTTTTGTTCCCAAGCAACATAAAAACACACTGTGGCAATATAGAAGTGATGAAGTTGTTCAGAGTTATGAGGGATTACAATCACGTTCAGCATCGTCAAGGAGTGTTGGGGAGGAGAGTCAGGGTGAGGTGGAGGGATGGGGTGGTTGGTGTTAACACACCTCTGTCTCAGAGTCTGTTTGTCCCCCCGGGTGGCTAAGCTCAGACCACATACTGGTAGGATTCAGCCTTCCCATGAGCCTTCCCAGGTTGGGTCAACGGGATAAACCAGAATATGGAGAAGGGGTGTCCAAATACCGCCTTCGTGTTCATCCACTTAGTTTTTTTACCCCATCTTCTCTCCTCCTTTTTCAACTGTTCTATGCCCTGGAAAAACGAGACACAACCAAACTTCAGTGTGCTGTGAACCAATCAAACTTCTTCCTCCCTGATTGACATTCTGACTGACGAATCACAGGACCCCCCTTTGCTTTTTTCCTTTTGATTTAAAACCACTCTTTCAAATCTAAAGTTACAAAGTGGCCACAGGCTAATGTACAGACTAAATGACCATAGGCTAATGTACAGACTAAATGACCACAGGCTAATGTACAGACTAAATGACCACAGGCTAATGTACCGACTAAATGACCACAGGCTAATGTACCGACTAAATGACCACAGGCTAATGTACAGACTAAATGACCACAGGCTAATGTACCGACTAAATGACCACAGGCTAATGTACAGTGCATTCGGAAAGTATTCAGACCCCTCAACTTTTTCCACATTTTGTTACATTACAGCCTCATTCTAAAATGAATAAAATAAAAATCCTCAATCTACACACAATACCCCATAATGACAAAGCAAAAACAGGTTTAGAAGTTTTATGCAAACTCAAATATCACATTTACATAAGTATTCAGACCCTTTACTCAGTACTTTGTTGAAGCACCTTTGGCAGCGATTACAGACTCTAGTCGTCTTGGGTATGATGCTACAAGCTTGGTACACCTGTATTTGGGGAGTTTCTCCCATTCTTCTCTGCAGATCCTCTCAAACTCTGTCAGGTTGGATGGGGGGGGCGTTGCTGCACAGCTATTTTCAGGTCTCTCCAGAGAAGTTAGATCGGGTTCAAGTCCGGAATCTGGCTGGGCCACTCAAGGACTTTCAGAGACTTGTCCCGAAGCCACTCCTGCGCTGTCTTGTCTGTGTGCTTAGGGTCGTTGTCCTGTTGGAAGGTGAACCTACGCCCCAGTCTGAGGTCCTAAGTGCTCTGGAGCAGGTTTTCATCAAGGATCTCTCTGTACTTTGCTCTGTTTATCTTTCCCTCGATCCTAACTAGTCTCCCAGTCCCTGCTGCTGAAAAACATCAACACAGCATGATGCTGCCACCACCACCATGCTTCACCTCCCTGACCAAGGCCCTTCACCGCTTGGCATTCAGGTCAAAATAGTTCAATCTTGGTTTCATCAGACCAGAAAATCGTGTTTCTCATGATCAGAGTCATTTAGGGGCCTTTTGGCAAACTCCAAGTGGGCTGTCTTGTTGCCTTTTACTGAGGAGTGGTTTCCGTTTGCCCACTCTACCATAAAGTGCTGATTGGTGGAGTGCTGCAGAGATGGTTGTCCTTCTGGAAGGTTCTCCCATCTCCACAGAGGAACCCTTGAGCTCTGTCAGAGTGACCATCGGGTTCTTGGTCACCTCCCTGACCAAGGCCCTTCTCCCCCGATTGCTCAGTTTGGCCAGGCATCCAGCTCTAGGAAGAGTCTTGGTGGTTCCAAACTTCTTCCATTTAAGAATGAAGGAGGCCACTGTGTTCTTGTGGACCGTCAATGCTGCAGGAATGTTTTGGTACCCTTCCTCAGATCTGTGCCTCGACACAATCCTGTCTCGGAGCTCTACGGACAATTCCTTCTACCTCAAGACTTGGTTTATGCTCTGACATGCACTGTCAACTGTGGGACTTTATATAGACAAGTGTGTGCCTTTCCAAATCATGTCCAATCAATTGAATTTACCACAGGTGGACTCCAATCAAGTTGTAGAAACATCTCAAGGATGATCAATGGAAACAGGATGCACCTGAGCTCCATTTTGAGTCTCATAGCAAAAGGTCTGAATATTAAATGTAATTAATTTCTGATTTTTTTAATGAGGGATTTAAAAAAAATTTTTAAATCCATTTTAGAATAAGGCCGTAACGTAACAAAATGTGGAAAATGTCAAGGGGTCTGAATACTTTCTGAATGGAATGTATTGACTAAATGTCAACACACTGAGGTCTAATGAACATCCTTCCCCACTTGAGGCTCCATGAGAGAGAATTCAGCCATAGAAAATGTAACTTCTAGGAATACAACCCGGCCCCCCGACTACGACCACCCGGGCCCCCGACTACTCCCACCCGGCCCCCGACTACGCCCACCCGGCCCCCGACTACGCCCACCCGGCCCCCGACTACGCCCACCGACTACGCCCACCCGGCCCCCAACTACGCCCACCCGGCCCCCGACTACGCCCACCCGGCCTGAAGTTGCAGACAAAAAATATGTTAGAGCAAGAAAGCAGAGTTAGTTTAGTTAGAGTTTTAAAGCACTAAACGTTGTACAGGCATGCACACAGAGAGGTCTACAGTCTACTATAGAACACACAGAGAGGTCTACAGTCTACCATAGAACACACAGAAAGGTCTACAGTCTACCATAGAACACACAGAGAGGTCTACAGTCTACCATAGAACACACAGAGAGGTCTACAGTCTACTATAGAACACACAGAAAGGTCTACAGTCTACTATAGAACACACAGAGAGATCTACAGTCTACTATAGAACACACAGAGAGGTCTACAGTCTACTATAGAACACACAGAGAGGTCTACAGTCCAATTTTCAGGACACGAAGTGAACATTTCCACTCAAAGTGGAAGTTAGGATTCACCTCTGTACGGGTAAGCTGCTGTAGAGAGGTTAAGGTTCATAGGTCATACATAAGAGTAGATAAGCACCGAAGCAACAGCAGTTGGGGAGCAGACTTGGCTTAAATACATTGGGTCAAATACTTGGCAGGTGCACTTGATGAAGTTTGCCCGTACAAATGGAATAGGCCTAGCTGAAACGCCAAATGGAATAGTCCCAAAAGTGCAAAACTCCACCCTGCACATCGGTCAAGCTACATAAAGCACACCTAAAGCATTTTGACATAACATGATGCATTTAATCCAGGTCTGATGAAGAGGAGGAGGGTGAAGGGGAGGAAGAGAGGAACACGTTTCGTCTTACGTACCGTCTCGTCTGTACAGATGGAATGGACCTGAGTCCCGAACATCACAGAGGTGAAGATGAGGAAGAGGAGGGCCTCAAAGCACAGGAGGATGAGGAGGATGACGGTCGCAGGAGGTGAGAAGGAACTGCACTCTGGGAGTTGGAGTTCGGGAAGGGGAGGGGGGGAGGGACACGTTTACACTCACAGCACAATGGAAGCAACATTTCTAGACGGGTCTAAGCAGCTGGATGCTAAGCAGCTGGATGCTAAGCAGCTGGATGCTAAGCAGCTGGATGCTAAGCATGTTGTACATCACAGTCTTATCAGATAGATGACTGGGACGATGCCAAAGGTGAATAAAGATGTCGGGATTCAGTTATGACGTCATTGTTTTAGCACCATCTACAGAGTTTTTTAAAAACTACGGCACCGCGACATGGGTCAATGTGCCAATAAACCTTTGGGGCTTTTCAAACGGAACAATATGCAGAGTTTATATCACACACACAGACAGTCAGTCGTACACTAACTGAGCAACATACTGTGGCACTGCGGAGCTATACACTACGTGGAAACAAGGCGAGCTTCTGGGAATAAACTACCTTCACAGAACGAACGTGCACAGCGCAGTGCCCAACAGAGCGGCCGCGCACAGCGCAGTGCCCAACAGAACGACCGCGCACAGCGCAGTGCCCAACAGAGCGGCCGCGCACAGCGCAGTGCCCAACAGAACGACCGCGCACAGCGCAGTGCCCAACAGAGCGGCCGCGCACAGCGCAGTGCCCAACAGAGCGGCCGTGCACAGCTCAGTGCCCAACAGAGCGGCCGCGCACAGCGCAGTGCCCAACAGAGCGGCCGCGCACAGCGCAGTGCCCAACAGAGCGGCAGCGTACAGCGCAGTGCCAGTGACCAGAAGGAATACTGGAGTGTCAGGAAGTACAAGACGTCAAACTAAAAAGGACTCTCCTTTATGACTTTACTAGAGGAAGATTAACTAGGAGAGTTACTGGATCAGTTTCTCCATGAGATGAGCGGGTATTGAACAGTTTCCCATGAGATGGGTGGGTATGGATCAGTTTCCCATGAGATGGGTGGGTATGGATCAGTTTCCCATGAGATGGGTGGGTATGGATCAGTTTCCCATGAGATGGGCGGGTATGGAACAGTTTCCCCATGAGATGGGCGGGTATGGAACAGTTTCCCCATGAGATGGGCGGGTATGGAACAGTTTCCCCATGAGATGGGCGGGTATGGAACAGTTTCCCCATGAGATGGGCGGGTATGGAACAGTTTCCCCATGAGATGGGCGGGTATGGAACAGTTTCCCCATGAGATGGGCAGGTATGGAACAGTTTCCCCATGAGATGGGCGGGTATGGAACAGTTTCCCCATGAGATGGGTGGGAATTGAACAGTTTCCCCATGAGATGGGTGGGTATTGAACAGTTTCCCATGAGATGGGTGGGTATTGAACAGTTTCTCATGAGATGGGTGGGTATTGAACAGTTTCCCCATGAGATGGGTGGGTATTGAACAGTTTCCCCATGAGATGGGTGGGTATTGAACAGTTTCCCCATGAGATGGGTGGGTATTGAACAGTTTCCCCATGAGATGGGTGGGAATGGATCAGTTTCCCCATGAGACGGGTGGGTATTGAACAGTTTCCCCATGAGATGGGTGGGTATTGAACAGTTTCCCCATGAGATGGGTGGGTATTGAACAGTTTCCCCATGAGATGGGTGGGTATTGAACAGTTTCCCCATGAGATGGGTGGGTATTGAACAGTGTCCCCATGAGATGGGTGGGTATTGAACAGTGTCCCCATGAGATGGGTGGGTATTGAACAGTTTCCCCATGAGATGGGTGGGTATTGAACAGTTTCCCCATGAGATGGGTGGGTATTGAACAGTTTCCCCATGAGATGGGTGGGTATTGAACAGTGTCCCCATGAGATGGGTGGGTATTGAACAGTTTCCCCATGAGATGGGTGGGTATTGAACAGTTTCCCCATGAGATGGGTGGGTATTGAACAGTGTCCCCATGAGATGGATGGGTATTGAACAGTTTCCCCATGAGATGGGTGGGTATTGAACCGTTTCCCCATGAGATGGGTGGGTATTGAACAGTTTCCCATGAGATGGGTGGGTATTGAACAGTTTCCCCATGAGACGGGTGGGTATTGAACAGTTTCACCATGAGACGGGTGGGTATTGAACAGTTTCCCCATGAGACGGGTGGGAATGGATCAGTTTCCCCATGAGACGGGTGAGTATTGAACAGTTTCCCCATGAGATGGGTGGGTATTGAACAGTTTCCCCATGAGATGGGTGGGTATGGAACAGTTTCCCCATGAGATGGGTGGGTATGGAACAGTGTCCCCATGAGATGGGTGGGTATGGAACAGTTTCCCCATGAGATGGGTGGGTATGGAACAGTTTCCCCATGAGATGGTGGGTATTGAACAGTTTCCCCATGAGATGGGTGGGTATTGAACAGTTTCCCCATGAGATGGGTGGGTATTGAACAGTTTCCCCATGAGATGGGTGGGTATTGAACCGTTTCCCCATGAGATGGGTGGGTATTGAACAGTTTCCCCATGAGATGGGTGGGTATTGAACAGTTTCCCATGAGATGGGTGGGTATTGAACAGTTTCCCCATGAGATGGGTGGGTATTGAACAGTTTCCCCATGAGATGGGTGGGTATTGAACAGTTTCCCCATGAGACGGGTGGGAATGGATCAGTTTCCCCATGAGACGGGTGGGTATTGAACAGTTTCCCCATGAGACGGGTGGGTATTGAACAGTTTCCCCATGAGACGGGTGGGTATTGAACAGTTTCCCCATGAGATGGGTGGGTATGGAACAGTTTCCCCATGAGATGGGTGGGTATTGAACAGTGTCCCCATGAGATGGGTGGGTATGGAACAGTTTCCCCATGAGATGGGTGGGTATGGAACAGTTTCCCCATGAGATGGGTGGGTATGGAACAGTTTCCCCATGAGATGGGTGGGTATGGAACAGTGTCCCCATGAGATGGATGGGTATGGAACAGTTTCCCCATGAGATGGGTGGGTATTGAACAGTTTCCCCATGAGATGGGTGTGTATTGAACAGTGCCCCCATGAGATGGATGGGTATTGAACAGTTTCCCCATGAGATGGGTGGGTATTGAACCGTTTCCCCATGAGATGGGTGGGTATTGAACAGTTTCCCCATGAGATGGGTGGGTATTGAACAGTTTCCCATGAGATGGGTGGGTATTGAACAGTTTCCCCATGAGATGGGTGGGTATTGAACAGTTTCCCATGAGATGGGTGGGTATTGAACAGTTTCCCCATGAGACGGGTGGGAATGGATCAGTTTCCCCATGAGACGGGTGGGTATTGAACAGTTTCCCCATGAGATGGGTGGGTATTGAACAGTTTCCCCATGAGATGGGTGGGTATGGAACAGTTTCCCATGAGATGGGTGGGTATGGCCTCATCTGAAATACTTCAAACTTCTTAGGGATAGGGGGCACTATTTTCACGTCCTGATGAAAAGCGTGCCCAAAGTAAACTGCCTGCTACTCAGGCCCAGAAGCTAGGATATGCATATAATTGGTAGATTTGGATAGAAAACACTCTAAAGTTTCTAAAACTGTTAAAATAATGTCTTTGAGTATAACAGAACTGATTTGGCAGGTGAAAACCCGAGAACAAACCATCCAGGAAGATTTTTTGTTTTTAGCTCAATGTCTTTTCAATTGGTTTTCTATGGGAAGCTCGATTTAATAGGAACCTGGCTGCAGTTCCTATGACTTCCACTGGATGTCAACAGTCTTTAGAAATTGGTTGATGTTTTTCTTTTGAGAAATGAGGAAGTAGAGCTTTTCTTTGTGAGTGTCAAGCCAAGTGGACTCTTCTCTTTGGTGCGCGTGAACTGGAACAGGCTTCACGTTGTATTTATCCGGTATTGAGCACGGTATATTCCGTCTTAAATTTGATCGATTATTTACGTTTTAGGATACCTGAGGTTGGATTAGGAACGTTGTTTGAAATGTTTGGACCAACTTTACAGGTAATTTATTAGATACTTTCTAGTCATGTTGGAACCAGTGTATTTCTGAATCAATAAATTCACATTTTTGGGACATAAAGAAGGACATTATTGAACAAAAACATAATTTGTGATGTTTCTGGGACATTTTGGAGTGCCAATAGAAGAAGATCTTCAAAAGGTAAGGCATTAATTATATCGCTATTTCAGACTTTTGTCGCACACCTGCCTGGTTGAAATCTGATTTATGTGATTGCATGCGGAGCGCTGTCCTCAGATAATCGCATGGTCTGCTTTCGCCGTAAAGCCTTTTTGAAATCTGACACGGCGGCTGGATTAACAAGAAGGTAAGCTTTATTTCGATGTATAACACTTGTATGTTTTATGAATTCTTATTTTGAGTATTTCTGTTTTTGAATTTGGCGCGCTGCAATTTCACTAGATGTTGTCAAATCAATCCCGTTAACGAGCGGGAAGGGATCACTAAGAAGTTAAGAACACAACCAGAGACCATTGTTATGGTTGACAGGAGCTGAATGAAAGATCATTGTGTTATCATGAGCTCTACATTAAACCAATGAGAAGCCAGGTTAAATTTTTTTTTTTTTTTAAAGTCAAAAGCACTTACTTGTCCAATCATCTTCAAAGCAGTACAGGAAGTGGAAGACCACCATCACCAGAGAGTGGAGGGAGATGAGTGCAATGTACATCTGGAACACACAGACTCATGGTAAGACCGGGTACTACGGAACAGTTTCCCATGAGATGGGTGGGTATAGAACAGTTTCCCCATGAGATGGGTGGGTATGGAACAGTTTCCCATGAGATGGGTGGGTATTTAACAGTTTCCCTTGAGATGGGTGATATGTAACAGTTTCCCCATGAGATGGGTGGGTATGGAACAGTTTCCCCATGAGATGGGTGGGTATGGAACAGTTTCCCCATGAGATGGGTGGGTATTGAACAGTTTCCCATGAGATGGGTGGGTATTGAACAGTTTCCCCATGAGATGGGTGGGTATGGAACAGTTTCCCCATGAGATGGGTGGGTATTGAACAGTTTCCCCATGAGATGGGTGGGTATTGAACAGTTTCCCCATGAGATGGGTGGATATGGAACAGTTTCCCCATGAGATGGGTGGATATGGAACAGTTTCCCCATGAGATGGGTGATATGGAACCGTTTCCCATGAGATGGGTGGGTATTGAACAGTTTCCCCATGAGATGGGTGGATATGGAACAGTTTCTCCATGAGATGGGTGGGTATTGAACAGTTTCCCCATGAGATGGGTGATATGGAACCGTTTCCCATGAGATGGGTGGGTATTGAACAGTTTCCCCATGAGATGGGTGGATATGGAACAGTTTCCCCATGAGATGGGTGGGTATGGAACAGTTTCCCCATGAGATGGGTGGGTATGGAACAGTTTCCCCATGAGATGGTGATACGGAACAGTTTCCCCATGAGATGGGTGGGTATGGAACAGTTTCCCCATGAGATGGTGATACGGAACCGTTTCCCATGAGATGGGTGATATGGAACCGTTTCCCCATGATATGGGTGGATATGGAACCGTTTCCCCATGATATGGGTGGATATGGAACCGTTTCCCATGATATGGGTGGATATGGAACCGTTTCCCATGAGATGGGTGATATGGAACCGTTTCCCCATGATATGGGACAGTTTCCCATGAGATGGGTGGGTTTTGAACAGTTTCCCATGAGATGGGTGGGTATGGAACAGTTTCCCCATGAGATGGGTGGGTATGGAACAGTTTCCCCATGAGATGGGTGGGTATGGAACAGTTTCCCCATGAGATGGGTGGGTAGGGAAAGTAGTTACACAAACTCTAAGTCATTTTCAGGGCATTTGACAACTTAAAAACATCTTAATTCCTAACTTTCCAATAGGTAGTGTGTTTTGGCTACTGGTCTGTGTTATTGCAGCAGGCTGAAGGTGTAATGGTGTCTAACAGTATGGAACGTTCTAGTATGTGAAGTATAGACTGGTACGTACTGTGAAGAGCACAAAGAACTTCTGGTTGTTCTCTCCCACACAGTTGTTAACCCAGGGACAGTGGTGGTCCATCTTCCTTATGCAGCGCTTACACACACTAGTATGGAGAGGGAGAACTAATTACACACACTAGTATGGAGAGGGAGAACTAATTACACACACTAGTATGGAGAGGGAGAACTAATTACACACACTAGTATAGAGGGGAGAGAGAACTAATTACACACACTAGTATGGAGAGAGAGAACTAATTATACACACTAGTATGGAGAGAGAGAACGAATTACACACACTAGTATGGAGAGAGAGAACTAATTACACACACTAGTATGGAGAGAGAGAACTAATTACACACACTAGTATGGAGAGAGAGAACTAATTATACACACTAGTATGGAGAGAGAGAACTAATTACACACACTAGTATGGAGAGAGAGAACTAATTATACACACTAGACAGTGTCAATCAGGGTTACTCTACCTGTAGTGTTCTCTGGGACAGTGTCAATCAGGGTTACTCTACCTGCAGTGTCCTCTGTTCTCTGGGACAGTGTCAGTCAGGGTTACTCTACCTGTAGTGTCCTCTGGGACAGAGTCAGTCAGGGTTACTCTACCTGTAGTGTTCTCTGGGACAGTGTCAATCAGGGTTACTCTACCTGCAGTGTCCTCTGTTCTCTGGGACAGTGTCAGTCAGGGTTACTCTACCTGTAGTGTCCTCTGGGACAGAGTCAGTCAGGGTTACTCTACCTGTAGTGTTCTCTGGGACAGTGTCAATCAGGGTTACTCTACCTGTAGTGTTCTCTGGGACAGTGTCAGTCAGGGTTACTCTACCTGCAGTGTTGTCTGTTCTCTGGGACAGTGTCAATCAGGGTTACTCTACCTGTAGTGTTCTCTGGGACAGTGTCAATCAGGGTTACTCTACCTGCAGTGTCCTCTGGGACAGTGTCAGTCAGGGTTACTCTACCTGCAGTGTTGTCTGTTCTCTGGGACAGTGTCAATCAGGGTTACTCTACCTGTAGTGTTCTCTGGGACAGTGTCAGTCAGGGTTACTCTACCTGTAGTGTTCTCTGGGACAGTGTCAATCAGGGTTACTCTACCTGTAGTGTTCTCTGGGACAGTGTCAGTCAGGGTTACTCTACCTGTAGTGTTCTCTGGGACAGTGTCAGTCAGGGTTACTCTACCTGCAGTGTTCTCCGGGACAGAGTCAGTCAGGGTTACTCTACCTGCAGTGTTCTCTGTTCTCTGGGACAGTGTCAGTCAGGGTTACTCTACCTGTAGTGTCCTCTGTTCTCTGGGACAGTGTCAGTCAGGGTTACTCTACCTGTAGTGTTCTCTGGGACAGTGTCAGTCAGGGTTACTCTACCTGCAGTGTTCTCTGGGACAGTGTCAGTCAGGGTTACTCTACCTGTAGTGTTCTCTGGGACAGTGTCAATCAGGGTTACTCTACCTGCAGTGTTCTCTGTTCTCTGGGACAGTGTCAGTCAGGGTTACTCTACCTGTAGTGTCCTCTGGGACAGTGTCAGTCAGGGTTACTCTACCTGTTGTGTTCTCTGGGACAGTGTCAGTCAGGGTTACTCTACCTGCAGTGTTCTCTGTTCTCTGGGACAGTGTCAGTCAGGGTTACTCTACCTGTTGTGTTCTCTGGGACAGTGTCAGTCAGGGTTACTCTACCTGTTGTGTTCTCTGGGACAGTGTCAGTCAGGGTTACTCTACCTGCAGTGTTCTCTGTTCTCTGGGACAGTGTCAGTCAGGGTTACTCTACCTGTAGTGTTATCTGGGACAGTGTCAATCAGGGTTACTCTACCTGTAGTGTTCTCTGGGACAGTGTCAGTCAGGGTTACTCTACCTGTTGTGTTCTCTGGGACAGTGTCAGTCAGGGTTACTCTACCTGTAGTGTTCTCTGGGACAGTGTCAGTCAGGGTTACTCTACCTGTAGTGTTATCTGGGACAGTGTCAATCAGGGTTACTCTACCTGTAGTGTTCTCTGGGACAGTGTCAGTCAGGGTTACTCTACCTGTTGTGTTCTCTGGGACAGTGTCAGTCAGGGTTACTCTACCTGCAGTGTTCTCTGGGACAGAGTCAGTCAGGGTTACTCTACCTGCAGTGTTCTCTGTTCTCTGGGACAGTGTCAGTCAGGGTTACTCTACCTGTAGTGTTCTCTGGGACAGTGTCAGTCAGGGTTACTCTACCTGCAGTGTTCTCTGGGACAGAGTCAGTCAGGGTTACTCTACCTGTAGTGTTCTCTGGGACAGAGTCAGTCAGGGTTACTCTACCTGCAGTGTTCTCTGTTCTCTGGGACAGTGTCAGTCAGGGTTACTCTACCTGTAGTGTTCTCTGGGACAGTGTCAGTCAGGGTTACTCTACCTGTAGTGTTCTCTGGGACAGTGTCAGTCAGGGTTACTCTACCTGTAGTGTTCTCTGGGACAGAGTCAGTCAGGGTTACTCTACCTGTAGTGTTCTCTGGGACAGAGTCAGTCAGGGTTACTCTACCTGTTGTGTTCTCTGGGACAGTGTCAGTCAGGGTTCCTCTACCTGCAGTGTCCTCTGTTCTCTGGGACAGTGTCAGTCAGGGTTACTCTACCTGTAGTGTTCTCTGGGACAGTGTCAGTCAGGGTTACTCTACCTGCAGTGTTCTCTGGGACAGAGTCAGTCAGGGTTACTCTACCTGTAGTGTTCTCTGGGACAGAGTCAGTCAGGGTTACTCTACCTGTAGTGTCCTCTGTTCTCTGGGACAGAGTCAGTCAGGGTTACTCTACCTGCAGTGTTCTCTGTTCTCTGGGACAGTGTCAGTCAGGGTTACTCTACCTGTAGTGTCCTCTGTTCTCTGGGACAGAGTCAGTCAGGGTTACTCTACCTGCAGTGTTCTCTGTTCTCTGGGACAGTGTCAGTCAGGGTTACTCTACCTGTAGTGTTCTCTGGGACAGTGTCAATCAGGGTTACTCTACCTGCAGTGTCCTCTGTTCTCTGGGACAGTGTCAGTCAGGGTTACTCTACCTGTAGTGTCCTCTGGGACAGAGTCAGTCAGGGTTACTCTACCTGTAGTGTTCTCTGGGACAGTGTCAATCAGGGTTACTCTACCTGTAGTGTTCTCTGGGACAGTGTCAGTCAGGGTTACTCTACCTGCAGTGTTGTCTGTTCTCTGGGACAGTGTCAATCAGGGTTACTCTACCTGTAGTGTCCTCTGGGACAGAGTCAGTCAGGGTTACTCTACCTGTAGTGTCCTCTGGGACAGTGTCAATCAGGGTTACTCTACCTGTAGTGTCCTCTGGGACAGAGTCAGTCAGGGTTACTCTACCTGTAGTGTTCTCTGGGACAGTGTCAATCAGGGTTACTCTACCTGTAGTGTCCTCTGGGACAGTGTCAATCAGGGTTACTCTACCTGCAGTGTTCTCTGTTCTCTGGGACAGTGTCAATCAGGGTTACTCTACCTGTAGTGTCCTCTGGGACAGAGTCAGTCAGGGTTACTCTACCTGTAGTGTCCTCTGGGACAGTGTCAATCAGGGTTACTCTACCTGTAGTGTCCTCTGGGACAGAGTCAGTCAGGGTTACTCTACCTGTAGTGTTCTCTGGGACAGTGTCAATCAGGGTTACTCTACCTGTAGTGTCCTCTGGGACAGTGTCAGTCAGGGTTACTCTACCTGTAGTGTTCTCTGGGACAGTGTCAGTCAGGGTTACTCTACCTGCAGTGTTCTCTGGGACAGAGTCAGTCAGGGTTACTCTACCTGCAGTGTTCTCTGGGACAGAGTCAGTCAGGGTTACTCTACCTGCAGTGTTCTCTGGGACAGTGTCAGTCAGGGTTCCTCTACCTGCAGTGTTCTCTGTTCTCTGGGACAGTGTAAGTCAGGGTTCCTCTACCTGCAGTGTTCTCTGGGACAGTGTCAGTCAGGGTTACTCTACCTGTAGTGTTCTCTGGGACAGAGTCAGTCAGGGTTACTCTACCTGTAGTGTTCTCTGGGACAGAGTCAGTCAGGGTTACTCTACCTGTTGTGTTCTCTGGGACAGAGTCAGTCAGGGTTACTCTACCTGTTGTGTTCTCTGGGACAGTGTCAGTCAGGGTTCCTCTACCTGCAGTGTCCTCTGTTCTCTGGGACAGTGTCAGTCAGGGTTACTCTACCTGTAGTGTTCTCTGTTCTCTGGGACAGTGTCAATCAGGGTTACTCTACCTGTAGTGTTCTCTGGGACAGAGTCAGTCAGGGTTACTCTACCTGCAGTGTTCTCTGGGACAGAGTCAGTCAGGGTTACTCTACCTGCAGTGTTCTCTGGGACAGTGTCAGTCAGGGTTACTCTACCTGCAGTGTTCTCTGGGACAGAGTCAGTCAGGGTTACTCTACCTGTAGTGTTCTCTGGGACAGTGTCAATCAGGGTTACTCTACCTGCAGTGTTGTCTGTTCTCTGGGACAGTGTCAATCAGGGTTACTCTACCTGTAGTGTTCTCTGGGACAGAGTCAGTCAGGGTTACTCTACCTGTAGTGTTCTCTGTTCTCTGGGACAGAGTCAGTCAGGGTTACTCTACCTGTAGTGTCCTCTGTTCTCTGGGACAGTGTCAGTCAGGGTTACTCTACCTGCAGTGTTCTCTGTTCTCTGGGACAGTGTCAGTCAGGGTTACTCTACCTGTAGTGTTCTCTGGGACAGTGTCAATCAGGGTTACTCTACCTGTAGTGTTCTCTGGGACAGAGTCAGTCAGGGTTACTCTACCTGCAGTGTTCTCTGGGACAGAGTCAGTCAGGGTTACTCTACCTGTTGTGTTCTCGGTTCTCTGGGACAGTGTCAGTCAGGGTTACTCTACCTGTAGTGTCCTCTGGGACGTAGTCAGTCAGGGTTACTCTACCTGCAGTGTTCTCTGTTCTCTGGGACAGTGTCAGTCAGGGTTACTCTACCTGTAGTGTCCTCTGGGACAGAGTCAGTCAGGGTTACTCTACCTGCAGTGTTCTCTGGGACAGAGTCAGTCAGGGTTACTCTACCTGCAGTGTTCTCTGTTCTCTGGGACAGTGTCAGTCAGGGTTACTCTACCTGCAGTGTTCTCTGTTCTCTGGGACAGTGTCAGTCAGGGTTACTCTACCTGCAGTGTTCTCTGTTCTCTGGGACAGAGTCAGTCAGGGTTACTCTACCTGCAGTGTTCTCTGGGACAGAGTCAGTCAGGGTTACTCTACCTGCAGTGTTCTCTGTTCTCTGGGACAGTGTCAGTCAGGGTTACTCTACCTGCAGTGTTCTCTGTTCTCTGGGACAGTGTCAGTCAGGGTTCCTCTACCTGTAGTGTTCTCTGGGACAGTGTCAGTCAGGGTTCCTCTACCTGTAGTGTCCTCTGGGACAGTCCTACCATTCAAAGAGATGTGCCGAGTCATCCTACCTACAGTGATGTGCTGAGTCATCCTACCTACAGCGATGTGCCGAGTCATCCTACCTACAGCGATGTGCCGAGTCATCCTACCTACAGCGATGTGCCGAGTCATCCTACCTACAGCGATGTGCCGAGTCATCCTACCTACAGCGATGTGCTGAGTCATCCTACCTACAGTGATGTGCTGAGTCATCCTACCTACAGTGATGTGCTGAGTCATCCTACCTACAGCGATGTGCCGAGTCATCCTACCTACAGCGATGTGCTGAGTCATCCTACCTACAGCGATGTGCTGAGTCATCCTACCTACAGCGATGTGCCGAGTCATCCTACCTACAGCGATGTGCCGAGTCATCCTACCTACAGCGATGTGCTGAGTCATCCTACCTACAGTGATGTGCCGAGTCATCCTACCTACAGTGATGTGCTGAGTCATCCTACCTACAGCGATGTGCTGAGTCATCCTACCTACAGCGATGTGCTGAGTCATCCTACCTACAGCGATGTGCCGAGTCATCCTACCTACAGCGATGTGCTGAGTCATCCTACCTACAGCGATGTGCTGAGTCATCCTACCTACAGCGATGTGCTGAGTCATCCTACCTACAGTGATGTGCCGAGTCATCCTACCTACAGTGATGTGCTGAGTCATCCTACCTACAGAGATGTGCTGAGTCATCCTACCTACAGTGATGTGCTGAGTCATCCTACCTACAGTGATGTGCCCGGTCAGGCTTGATGCTGCAGCACTTGGGACACTTGTACACCACCTGTCCCGGCTTCAGCTGAAGACTCTCGATGTACTCTTTAGTGGCGTTCCCTGTTGGCACAGCTCCCTTTAGGACAGACAGAGCAGTGAGTTGACTTGATGACTTATCGTGACTCACCTGTTGGCACAGCTCCCTATAGGACAGACAGAGCAATGAGTTGACTTGATGACTTATCATGACTCACCTGTTGGTGAAATGGGGTCTACTGTTGCAGTGGTCAGGCAGTGTTATAGAATGTTGATGTGCTTTAAGTTGAAGATGGTGCATTACTGTATTGGCTGCAGTCTTGCGAGCTCTGACCCAACTTTGCTATTTTTTTTTTAAAACTTATGATCGACAAGAACTTTTGATCATCAGATCGGCAGTTAATGACCTCAATTCCGGCTTCAACATCGACTCATCTGCCCTGGGATATTTGCGTAATTCCGACCCAATTTTTTAGGCTATCCCAAGAGAAAACGTAGGCAGGAGAAGGGAGCACTCGCGAGATTAAAGCAAATAGAAAACTGGCAACCTCTGACCTCTTAAATTGTGGATTTTCTATCAACAGGACTCTCGTAACCGCAATTTTCTGGGCTTTTCTGAAACTTCAGGACAAGGTAACAACACACAAGCTTGTGTGAATGATTTGTCCCAAATTACAATGCTTCAAGTTTTTGGGTTAAATATTTAGGACCAACTTATTCCTTGCCACCCATTCTGAAACGAACTGCAGCTCTTTGAGTGTTGCAGTCATTTCAGTTTCTGTAGTAGCTGACGTGTATAGTCATCCGCATTCATTGACACACTGGCTCTACTCAAAGCATGTCGTTAGTAAAGATTGAAAAAAGTAAGGGGGCCTAGACCGCTGCCCTGAGGAATTCCTGATTCTCTCTGGATTAAATGTTGGAGAGGCTTCCATTAAAGAACACCCTCTGTGTTCTGTTAGACAGGTAACTCTTTATCCACATTATAGAAGAGGGTGTAAAGCCATAACACATACGTTTTTCCAGCAACAGGCCCTGGAACGGACCCGGTATATAGCGAACTTACTTTCTCAAGTTCTTCTCATTTTTATTTCTCGTGATTTTTTTTGTTGTTTTCTAGTACTACTGCATTGTTGGGAAAGAGCCAGCAAGAAAAGGCATTTAACAGTACTAGTACAACTGACAATAACAAGGAGATACAGGTAACGAGTTCAAACAGGTGCAGTTAATACAGGTAATGAGTGCAGAACAGGAGGGCTTCTTAAAGAAAAACTAACAGGTCTGTGAGAGCCGGAATTCTTACTGGTTGGTAGGTGATCAAATACTTATGTCATGCAATAAAATGCAAATTAATTACTTAAAAATCATACAATGTGATTTTCTGTTTTTTTTGTTTTAGATTCCATCTCTCACAGTTGCAGTGTACCTATGATAAAAAAATTACAGACCTCTACATGCTTTGTAAGTAGGAAAACCTGCAAAATCAGCAGTGTATCAAATACTTGTTCTCCCCACTGTATGTGTGAGTGCGGTCGTGTTCAGTTAGGCACAAAACAGGAGGGAAACGTTTTGAAACTAATAAAGAGGCCGCCACTACCTGAACGTATCCCAACAACAACAACACTCCTCTTTTCCTTTAAACTGTTTCAAAACGTTTTGAAACTAATAAAGAGGCCGCCACTACCTGAACGTATCCCAACAACAACAAAACACCTCTTTTCCTTTAAACTGTTTCAAAACGTTTTGAAACTAATAAAGAGGCCGCCACTACCTGAACGTATCCCAACAACAACAACACTCCTCTTTTCCTTTAAACTGTTTCAAAACGTTTTTTCTACGTACGGTGTTGTGCCCGAATGAACACAACCCAGACAACGCCAGCATGTCAAGTGTTCAGTCAGCGCAGTGTGTATAGTGTGTTCAGTTTGAACAACTCACAGGGTCGGTGCACATGGCCCTGAAGTGAGAGGCGAGAGCCAGGAAGGCCAGAGTGTTGAACACAGTCCCGTTGACTAAGCTATAGGTCAGGTTTTTAGAAGGCAACAGCATGACGAAGAGCACGACAAACTCAGCATAGAACACCAACATCCAGGTGATAACCCCGCACACGATGCCACACGCGTCCCTGAATGAACGGATAAAATCATTTTATTACACACATTTTAAAAATACATAAAGTAAATTTTAAAGAAACTTTCAAATATATCATTAATTATTTTTTATGAAGTCAGCTGACTCATTTCCATTCTGGTGCTCGTTATCACCAGGTGGGCAGCTAGAATGGACAACCTGGGTAAGACATGCTGTGCACATCAAAAAAAGTACTTCCTATTCAATACAAATCAGAAAATACAGACAATATAGGCGCAAACACAAATACATAATCACCTAGACAACTCCAGGTCAGTAATCCAGTGATCTACCATGATCTCTCATTACAAAGACTTAGGTTTAGGGCATTTCTGGAAGATTCCTGGAATTACGTTGAAATAAGCAAGAAAATCCAGGAATCCTCCAACCCGGGATTTCTGGGAAACTTGGGAAAGTTACCCTTTCAACGGGCGCTAACGCCACGGTCTAGCAACCCAAACGTTGCATTATGGACAACTATGTTTACCGTGTGGCTCAGTTGGTAGAGCACGCTAAACGCCACGGTCTAGCAACCCAAACGTTACATTATGGACAACTATGTTTACCGTGTGGCTCAGTTGGTAGAGCACGCCGCTTGCAAAACCAGGGTTGTGGGTTCGAGTCCCACGTGGGACCGGTACGAAAAACCTAAGTCACTCTGGATAAGAGAATCTGCTATGAAAAAGGACCAAAATGTGTAAATCTAACTACCTGATAAACCACATGCCGCTGGGGATGTGCTGGGAGACGGGGACACACGGCTGCTCAGTCTGCAGGCAGGCAGCCTGCCTCTCCACATCCCTGCACCTGAACAACAACACCTTATTCATTCATACCTGCTGTACCAAATACATCTTGCTTTACACACATGGGTCTTTCCTTAGACCGCCGCGCCACTCAGGAGTCCTATCATCGTAATGACATGAAAACAATGGGCAGATTATTATCAATGACTGATCAACAGCTGTAACAAGTTGTCCAGTGTCGGAAATCCTCACTGGTACCCTAGCTTCTAGAAAAGACCCACAGGCCCCGTAGTCACACAAACAGACCTGTGCACCGGGCTCTTCATCGTACAGACTCAGGATGGGGCCCGCCTCACAGTCACCGCATGCTGTGGGCAGAAAGGGTAGAAGAAGAAGTGGTACGACAGTAAGAAAATACTGGCACATTCAGTGTACACTTCAGTAGAGATGGAATACTGTAACACTGTACATTTACCCCATAATGAAAAAAGTGAAAACATGTTCTTACAATTTTTTGCTCATTTAATTGATCATTTAATTGATCATTTAATTGATAAAATGATTTACAACCGAGTCAATACATGTTTGAATCACCTTTGGCAGCGATTACAGTCTTTCTGGGTCTAAGTCTAAGAGCTTTGCACACCTGGATTGTACAATATTTGCACATTTTTTATTTTTACAATTCTTCAAGTTCTGTCAAGTTGGTTGTTGAACATTGCTAGACAGCCATTTTAGTCTTGATAGAGATATATATATATATATATGTTGTTTTTTTTTCAAGACGATTAAGTCAAAACTGTAACAAGGTCACTCAGGAACATTCAATGTCGTTGTGGTAAACTACTCCAGTGTAGATTTGGCCTTGTTGTTAGGTTATTGTACTGCTGAAAAAGGTGAATTTGTCTCTGTGTCTTGGAAAGCAGACCGAACCAGGTTTTCCTCAAGGATTTTGCCTGTGCTTAGCTCTATTCTATTATTTATTTTTTTTTATCCTAAAAAACCTCCCTAGTCCTTGCCGATGACAAGCACACCCATAACATGATGCAGCCACCACCATGCTTGAAAATATGAAGTGGTACTCAGCAACACGTCATATTTATTTATTTTATTTAACTAGGCAAGTCAGTTAAGAACAAATTCTTATTTATTTATAATGATGGCCTACCAAGAGGCGAAAGGCCTCCTGCGGGGACGGGGGCCTGGGATTAAAAATAAAAATAAATAAATACATGCAAATTAATTACTTAAAAATCATACAATGTGATTTCCTGGATTTTTGTTTTAGATTCCGTCTCTCTCAGTTGAAGTGTACCTTTGATAAAAAAAAATTACAGACCTCTACATGCTTTGTAAGTAGGAAAACCTGCAAAATCGGCAGTGTATCAAATACTTGTTCTCCCCACTGTAAATATAGGGCAAACCACACATTACGACAAGAGAGGCAACACAACATGGAGACCTAAGACAACATAGCAAGGCAGCAACACAACATGGAGACCTAAGACAACACAGCAAGGCAGCAACACAACATGGAGACCTAAGACAACATAGCAAGGCAGCAACACAACATGGAGACCTAAGACAACATAGCAAGGCAGCAACACAACATGGTAGCAGCAACACAACATGGTAAAAGCATTATTGGGCACAGACAACAGCACAAAGGGCAAGGAGGTAGAGACAACAATACATCACACAAAGCAGCCACAACGGTCAGTAAGAGTGTCCATGATTGAGTCTTTGAATGAAGAGATTGAGATAAAACTGTCTCGTTTGAGTGTTTGCTGCAGCTTGTTCCAGTCGCTAGCTGCAGCGAACTGAAAAGACGAGCGACCCAGGGATGTGTGCTTTGGGGACCTTTAACAGAATGTGACTGGCAGAATGGGTGTTGTATGTGGAGGATGAGGACTGCAGTAGATATCTCAGATAAGGGGGAGTGAGGCCTAAGAGGGTTTTATAAATAAGCATCAACCAGTGGGTCTTGCAACGGTTATACAGAGATGACCAGTTTACAGAGGAGTATAGAGTGCAGTGATGTGTCCTATAAAGAGCATTGGTGGCAAATCTGATATTGGATTTGCCCACAACATTACTTTTTGTGCTGAATACAAAGGGTTAACTGGTTTGCCACCTTTTTTGCCAGTATTACTTTAGCGCCTTGTTGCAAACAGGATGCATGTTTTGAAAGATTCTTATTCCGTACAGGCTTCCTGTCTTTTCACTCTTTCAATTAGATTAGTATTAAGGAGTAACTAATGTACAATGTTGTACTCCTATCACAGCCATTAAACTCTTAACAGTTTTAAAGTCACCATTGGCATCATGGTGAAATCCCAGAGTGGTTTCCTTCCTCCCCGGCAACTGAGTTAAGAAGAAACGCCTGTATCTTTGTAGTGGCTGGGTGTTTTGATATACCGTCCAGAGTGTAATGAATAACTTCACCATCCTCAAAGGGATATTCAATGTCTGCTTTTTTTTAACCCATCAACCAACAGGTGCCCCTTCTTTGTGAGGCATTGGAAAACCTCCCTGGTTGTTTTGTGATTGAATTTCACTGCTCGACTGAGGGACCTTAGAAATAATTGTATGTGTGCGGGGTACAGAGATGAGGAAGTCATTCAAAAATCATGCTAAACACTATTATGGCACACAGAGTGAGTCCATGCAACTTATGTGACTATTTAAGCTTACCATAACAAAGAGGTTAAATACTCATTGACTCAAGACATTTCAGCTTTAAAAAAAAAACAATTTGACTGACATTATGGGGTATTGTGTGTAGGCCAGCGCCACAAAATCTCAATTTAATCTGTTTAAAATTCAAACTGTAACAACAACAAAAATGTGGGAAAAGTCAAGGGGTGTGAATACTTCCTGAAGGTACTGTACATGCACTTTATCTACAGTACCTAATGTCAATCCAACTACTAGCCTAATTTGCTGTTAGTGTAAACATTGGAAACTTTAGTCAAGATGGAAAATCTACCAGAAAACAAAAACCAAGTGATCCATGAGAACATAAAATGATTGTTCTGTGTGTCAGATGACCACTCAAGCGTGTCCAGCGCACACAATCACCTCATGGCAAAAAATACTGTATGCAGCAGAGCAGTGTTTGTTTGCATCCCAAATGGTACCTCATTTCCAATATAGTACACTACTTTTGTCCAAAGCTCTATAGGCTGTGGTAAAAAAAATAATAATAGTGCACTAAATAGGGAACAGTTTGTCATTTGGGACACATATCCTGACTCAGTAGTATCACGGGCTCTATGTAAACGGAAATACTGCTGTGCTGGCTGAGCATTTACCCCTCACTGTGATGCCAATGACAAATTCGACCTGAGGATAACAGACACCAGGACATCTGACTTCTGTCATTTTCTGACGAAAGACTGTGCCTCCTAGTTACCTAATAAGACAAACTTATTTATACAAACATACCCATATTAGCTGCTACACACACACACACACACACCTGTGATTAGATCACTGGAGGTGATGGGGACCATGGGGGTGATGGTGAAAACCAAAGTAAAGGGCATCACTGTCGCAATATTGTAGCTGGCTTGGCCTGTGCAGAATGTCCCACGACCCTCCCACCCACCACCATCATGCTGCTAAAAGATGCGACAGTTTGGTTGGAAAGACGAACTAGCCACTAGCTAACGTTTACAAGCCAGATGTTTTGTAAGCTACGTTAATGTTTTTTTTTTTTTAACTAACTGGCTAGTTTATGTGGGTTAGTTTGCGGTTTTCCTTTGAGTTAAACGTAGCTAACGCGTTAGAGATAGCTAACGATATGTAAAACAGAACAGCTCGTCATATACATCATTGTTATTTAACTACATAATCAGATCATATTAATTTAACAGCCGGGTAGCTAACCGCGTAAACAAATAATACTGGCTGTAGTTAGCTAATTAGCTAGCCATCTCACTACCTGGCTGGAAATGCGAGCTAGCCAACGTTAGCTTACCTAGATAGCCAACGGTAACTAGTAGCTCATTTACCTGTCTTCAACATAGACTTGTCATGATGCGAGACTCCAGGAAGAGAACTTTGTTTAAAAAAATGATCTGAAAACAAACTGTGGTAAATGAGCTAAAACCTCGTACAAAATAGGCATGAAATGACTCCTGGTGAATCCACAGCGGAGGAACTGTCAACACCGTCCTCTCTCTCTTCCATCGAGGCGGAGAGTCACTAGTGACTCAACATTGATTCACTGGTAACTCAACATTGAGTCACCATCAATCGATTCTTTGTAAAAACAATAAATCATTAAAAAAAAAGTCAATTTTGAAAGGGCTTTACCTGTACCTGTTTTTTTCCTGTACAACTGTGGTGCTGAAGTGTATAATTAAAATGTAAAAACTTGATCGCATACAACCACCGAATTTTTCCTAATATGTGTTGCGCATTCTACATAAACATGAACTTCACTTGGCACATTCACGCTGAGTTGAGCAACACAAGGTTGTATTATAAAGAGGTGTTGGAAGAAGTCACGTCTTCCCAGTCCGGTGGCCAGGCGTAGGAGCGGTGAGGGGGTGTTTTGGTTTCATGGGTGCAGGGTTAGTGGGTTGTGCAAAATACATTATTTATTTTTTTACCGTGCACATTTCCCTTTTCATTAAAATATATTTAATCAATAATGTGGAATTATTAACATTCTGAATTGAGAAAGGCAGCAATACAAAAAAAGCCTCAAGTCTTCCGGAAATTCACACGAAGAAGAAGAAGTGGCGCTGGCCAATGGCTGAAGAGAAGGTTCTGTTTCGCTGATCTGTAGGCGGTGGTCGTTTTTAACCGCTTCTCGTGGCTTGTTTGGTTTTATTGTTTAATTGAATGTAATTTCCTTTGAAGTTGTGGAATATTGTTTTGTGTGCAAACGGATCAACCGGAAGTTGCCTAGTCTACTGATAAACATAAACCTCCTCTGGAATCATCAATCCACCCATTTATAAACTCACACTGGACTGGAGAATAACATTCCAATAGAGAAAGATAAAGGGCATTTCAATCTGAAAAGGACCCATGAGCACCAACGTGAAGTTCAGGAGCATGTCAAATTGCTTGTCAAATGAAAGCGAAGGGTCTATCGAAATTAAGTTATAATCTACATTTCTTTCAACCATTTTCCATCCCCAAAAATGTGGAATAAGCAAAGGCTTTGATTTCTGGTCAAACAGATGGAAAAAGGATCTTTGAAAAACATTTACCAGAAAGAAAAAGTCTTAAAATGTATTTGAAATATATCAAAACACAATTATGTTGACGTGAATACCCCTACCAACTAATATAAACACTTAGATTTTGTTTTGGATAAATTATTTGCCTTCTGTAAACATTGCCTTATGCCTTGTAATTCCTTTACCAAAAACCCACATATCTTTAAAGCTGCAATCAGCAGTAGAAACAATAACAAAGTGGCCTCCCCGCCCCTGGTTTCAGTAAAATACTGGGTCTGGAGAAATGTGATCGCTTTCAAATTCATAGACAGACCTAACTACGTCTTAACTATGTTATGAGGCCATATAGTGTTTGTTTACATTGGAGTAAAAACAATCTTGTATTTTGGGTTCTGATGCGGTATGACAGGTGAACTAAAGATCATGAGGTATTTGAAAGTTATTTTATTCAAGAATCAAAAAGGTACACATCATTAATTTATAAGTCCAACAAAATGGATGTGGCAACGGCTGATTGGCCAAATGGATGTGGCAACGGCTGATTGGCCAAATGGATGTGGCAACGGCTGATTGGCCAGATGGATGTGGCAACGGCTGATTGGCCATTTAAGATATTTTCACATGTCTCTCCCTCATGAGGAGGGAGGGGATCATGACAGTTCATGGAAGGTAGACCTACCAATTAGTTATAGTGTTTAAACTCAAATCAAGTTTGTTTATGAATTATTAAAATGATTAAAACACGTCATTGAAATCGGTAACAGAGTTACCTCAAAATCAGTAATGTAATTATAGCAATTTAATTATCTACAACGAGAAATCATAGAGGTCACAAACCACTGTCCTGCCTTCCACTGGCTGTCACGTCCTGACCTTAGTTCCTTTTTTTACGTCTCTATTTTTAGTTTGGTCAGGGCGTGAGTTGGGGTGGACATTCTATGTTTTGTTCTGTGTGTTAGGTCTCTATGTGTTTGGCCTGGTATGGTTCCCAATCAGAGGCAGCTGTCATTCGTTGTCTCTGATTGAGAACCACACTTAGGCAGCCTGTTTTCCCACTATGGGTTGTAAAAACTGTTTGTTTGGCCTGTTGTTTTTTGTTCAAGTATTCGTTATATTAAAACTATTATGAATACTTACCACGCTGCACCTTGGTCCTCTTCTTCTCCCCCAGACGACAATCGTTACACTGGCATTCTGTTATGTTCAGCTCAGTGTCTCCTGTTACTGTCCTCCCTTCCACTGGCATTCTGTTATGTTCAGCTAATAACTGTTTTCTCTCTTCAGGTCATCTGGTGGTCAAAGCAAGACTGTGAAAACAGTCTGTGCCCTGTTCCCCTAATCTCTTGTGGAGAGATGACAACTTGTCTTTCCCAAAAGCATCTTAAGGCTATTAGTTCATCATTAGAACCATGGTTCATCCTTAGAACTATAGCCTTAAGATGCCATCATATTCTTTTGGGAAACTGGGCCCAGGACAACCTCGCTCTCTCTTCTCTCTCTTCTCTCTGTCTCTTCTCTCTCTCTCTTCTCAATTAAATTCAAGAGGCTTAATTGGCGTTATGACATATGTTAACATTGCCAAAGCAAGTGAAGTAGATAATATACAAAAGTGAAATAAACAATAAAAATGAACAGTAAACATTACACTCACATAAGTTCCAAAAGAATAAAGACATTACAAATGTCATATTATGTATACAGTGTTGTAACGATGTACAAAAGGGAAAATAAATAAGCATAAATACGGGTTGTATTTACAATGGTGTTTGTTTTCTTTCCCTCCAGTTAATGTCAGCTCTCCCAGCTCTTACTGACACCTACCACCTACCCTCTTTCCATATACTGTTACAAGCATCCTCACCCACTGAGCACCGACCAACACTGTACGTCTGTGGACGTTGAAAAGTAGTTGAAATTTGGTCAGTTCGTCCTGGCCAGACCAAATCTGAACCAATCATAGACATCTATGTTTCACAAGTTTGGACAGCATAGCACAGAAGAGAACTGTGCAGTACAGTAGGGTATAATAACAAGGACAGGTGAAACTGATCAGGCTGTGACATTTCTGTGGCTGACTCCTGGTTGCAAACCTATGTAGTTTGATTGGAGTTGAAAAGGTATGGGGTTTAGGCCTCTTAACTTGGGCCTCTTCACTAAAGGTATGGGCTTAGACCTCTTAACTTGGGCCTCTTAAGGTATGGGTTTTAGGCCCCTTCACTAAAGATATGGGTTTTAGGCCCCTTCACTAAAGGTATGGGCTTTAGCTAGCTAGCGACTGGAATGAGCTGCAACAAACACTCAAACTGGACAGTTTTATCTCAATCTCTTCATTCAAAGACTCAATCATGGACACTCTTACTGACCGTTGTGGCTACTTTGTGTGATGTATTGTTGTCTCTACCTTCTTGCCCTTTGTGCTGTTGTCTGTGCCCAATAATGTTTGAACCATGTTTTGTGCTGCTACCATGTTGTGCTGCTGCCATGTTGTGTTGCTACCATGTTGTTGTCATGTTGTGTTGCTACCATGTTGTTGTCATGTTGTGTTGCTACCATGTTGTTGTCATGTTGTGTTGCTACCATGTTGTTGTCATGTTGTGTTGCTACCATGTTGTCATGTTGTGTTGCTACCATGTTGTTGTCATGTTGTGTTGCTACCATGTTGTCATGTTGTGTTGCTACCATGTTGTTGTCATGTTGTGTTGCTACCATGTTGTTGTCATATTGTGTTGCTACCATGTTGTTGTCATATTGTGTTGCTACCATGTTGTTGTCATATTGTGTTGCTACCATGCTGGGTTGTCATGTGTTGCTGCCTTGCTATGTTGTTGTCTTAGGTCTCTCTTTATGTAGTGTTGTGTTGCTACCATGTTGTTGTTATGTTGTGTTGCTACCATGCTGGGTTGTCATGTGTTGCTGCCTTGCTATGTTGTTGTCTTAGGTCTCTTTATGTAGTGTTGTGTTGTCTCTCTTTATATAGTGTTGTGTTGTCTCTCTTTATGTAGTGTTGTGTTGTCTCTCTTTATGTAGTGTTGTGTTGTCTCTCTTTATATAGTGTTGTGTTGTCTCTCTTTATGTAGTGTTGTGTTGTCTCTCTTTATATAGTGTTGTGTTGTCTCTCTTTATGTAGTGTTGTGTTGTCTCTCTTTATATAGTGTTGTGTTGTCTCTCTTTATGTAGTGTTGTGTTGTCTCTCTTTATATAGTGTTGTGTTGTCTCTCTTTATGTAGTGTTGTGTTGTCTCTCTTTATATAGTGTTGTGTTGTCTCTCTTTATGTAGTGTTGTGTTGTCTCTCTTTATGTAGTGTTGTGTTGTCTCTCTTTATGTAGTGTTGTGTTGTCTCTCTTTATGTAGTGTTGTGTTGTCTCTCTTTATGTAGTGTTGTGTTGTCTCTCTTTATGTAGTGTTGTGTTGTCTCTCTTTATGTAGTGTTGTGTGGTCTCTCTTTATGTAGTGTTGTGTTGTCTCTCTTTATGTAGTGTTGTGTTGTCTCTCTTGTCGTGATGTGTGTTTTGTCCTATATTTTTATTT
>NC_143023.1:2852500-2857500 GCF_057628025.1 Oncorhynchus mykiss
TCTGGATCACCTGGTCAGTCTCTGGATCACCTGGCCAGTCTCTGGATCACCTGGTCAGTCTCTGGATCACCTGGTCAGTCCATAGATCACCTGGTCAGTCTTTGGATCATCTGGTCAGTCTCTGGATCACCTGGTCAGTCTCTGGATCACCTGGTCAGTCTATGTTAGCAGGTGTCTTCCTATTTTCTACATGCAGCGTATATAAAAACACAGGAATATGACGTTTTTGACAGCACTGGGCCTTTAAATCAGTACTGATGCTTAATGATTGTGCATTTGCTATGTAGGCCTACAGCATGCAAAAACACACTGTACTGATGCTACTGCATTAGACGTCTGGAGAAGAGAGAGGGTCAATGAGAAAGAAAGTCACCTGTTGCCATAGCAGCAAAACCAAAAGGACAGGGTTCCCATCTCTTCTACTGTTAGAGAGAAAAATCATTTGCCTGCTACAATGCTTCATGATTGGCATAAATTGCATCCTGAGCAACAAAAAATAAATCTGCAATATTGATTCATTCAGCTCTTAGATTATTCGATTAGTAGTATGTTTGATTCCCAAGTGAAGAAATGTCCCACGTCACAGACTACATTTAGACCGAGTGTGTTGGTTTTAAAACACTTATTATACGGCACTGGACAATACGCTTTATGTGCAAATGACTGATAAATAAATACCAAGGACTGACTGAAACACCAACGCATTTATTCCATCATGAAATAAATAGACAAGCGCCATAATAACGAATCACACAATTCCGAACCAATATAGACACGGCAGGTAGCCTCGACAATTGGGACCCTGGCTGTGACCCTCCTCGCTGCGAGTGTCTCAGGGGAAGTTCGAAAATGCCACACAAAAAAAAAACACTTATATTATAGACTGTGTGTAACAGGACAAATATAAACACCACATACATTATTATAATGTCTTATAAGCTCTGCAAACATTTAACAGTTTATAAACGTGTTATAAATACAGCAAAGATGTGAGAACACGTGTGGCTTAGTTGGTAGCGTATGGCACTTACAACGCCAGAGTTATGGGTTCGAGTCCCACGGGGGGGCCAGCACGAAGATATATGGACTCTAACTAGTGTTAATTAAGTCGCACTGGATAAAAGCGTCTGCTAAATGTTTATATATGTTTATCTTGAGTAAGTAAAAGGGATTTCAATGTAGACTACTAGGCGCATGCGTTCTGAAGAAGCAGCCAGGAAGGGGGACTCCAGTTTGGCATTCTAGGTACCAACATCAGTACTGCGTACGAGGGAAGCTATCGTCCGACTTCAAATACATGATCCTTGGTTAATCCTCCAGCCTCTTGGGAACGGAGATAATAACCCGTGTCGGAATTAGCTGGACACAAACACGGAAACAAAACAACGTTTAACATCAAACAAATTCGCTACTGTCGCTTTTCCTGATTTTCCTCTCTCCGGGTTCGTTGAGGATGAGGTTCCCGACCATCAGACGGTGTCCTGGGGAAGGAGATGGGAAGAAGGAACTGGCGCCTCCATTTAGGAACCCCTTTGTGCATGACTTGAGATTCACCCCGCTGGAAAAAGCTAAGGTAAGCGGAAAAAATATTACAACTGGTGCAACACGTAAACCAATGTTTATTTATTTGTTTTTTAAATCGCTAAGATTTATATAACGGGTTGCTAGCCAGCCAGCTAACTACCGATCAAGGTATTTAACTGGCCTAACTGACTAGCTAGAAGGCTGGCTACATGTTGCTCACTGGACTCGTATACTCTGACTACCAAGTCTTGACAACAAGCTGGACAAATATTTGGAAACAGCGGCATTATCTTGCACATAAACCACGACACACAGGGTAGCAGCTATAAGACAACAATTCACATGTCCTGGTGTGGTTAGGCAACTTAGCTGATAAACCAGCCACCGATGTTAAGAAATTATAATATATTAAAATTGTAATACAAGAGGATACGTCTTTTGCAAAAGAGTCACAAGAGGCCCCCCTGAACATCATCACTTGAGTTAGTTGTGTATTCCTGCTCAGTCAGCATCTGGTCTGGTGTGGCTTGTCCATGTAAGCATTATGTTCTGCACTATGTTCTGTTGAACGCTGGGGGGGGGGATAATTAGTTAGCTAACAATGTATATTAGTATGAAATGGACCAGAGAATGCATGTATCCCGCTTGATCCAAGCGTGCAGAGTTCAACAACCAGTTCAATGCACTGAATGTCACTACGTCAGCAACTCTTCCATTGCTTCTTCTATTAAAATGACAGTTCCGTGTGAAGATAAGGCATACAATTGCTTGTCCAATAGAAATCCCCGGTCACAATTTGTAAGCGATGTCATGGCGACGTTGGTTTAGCTAAGCGCATGCGTAGAACCAGGTTATCGGGTTTTAATGGTCGTCTCGCAGCGAACTGCGCATGTGCAGGACGTCAAATCAAACGCATTCCTTCAATATAAAGTTGTTGTTGATGAAAATGAAAAACGTGTCAGTTAGTCAGTTTCACGAAATTGGAGTAATAAAATGTTTAACTACTTAAGAATCTAGGTTGTGCCTTTAGATTTCGACTAAATTAACAACTAAGGAAGAGATATTTAACTTCTCATTGACTTGTCAAACTCCGTGAATCCACCGTTCATTTTCTGTACTCAGGGTTCACTGTAGTAACATCGTTTGAAGCTTTGTTTTACTATTGACATTTCTAGCTCATTTCAGGATTGTATATAGATTTGTTCTCCTTCATTAAAAGTCATTTGATTTATTTGTTTCAGTCTCTGGATTGTTTAATCAAACGTTTGGCCGCCAGGTCCTGATATTTAGGGCATTAAAAACGACAACCTGTCTTCTGAACGAGCCTAGTGCGCGTGTTCAAATCAAATGTTATTTGTCACATGCGCCGAATACAATATGCTTACTTACAAGCCCTTAACCGACAATACTTTAAGAAAAAAAAGTGTAAATAAAAGTAACAATTACACAGCAGCAGTCAAATAACAATAGCGAGGCTTTATACGGGGTGTTACGGTACAGAGTCAATGTGGAGGTTATATACAGGGGGTACCGGTACAGAGTCAATGTGGAGGTTATATACAGGGGGTACCAGTACAGAGTCAGTGTTGAGGGTATATACAGGGGGTACCGATACAGAGTCAATGTGGAGGCTATATACAGGGGGTACCGGTACAGAGTCAATGTGGAGGCTATATACAGGGGGTACCGGTACAGAGTCAATGTGGAGGCTATATACAGGGGGTACCAGTACAGAGTCAATGTGGAGGCTATATACAGGAGGGTACCGGTACAGAGTCAATGTGGAGGCTATATACAGGGGGTACCGGTACAGAGTCAATGTGGAGGCTATATACAGGGTGTACTGGTACAGAGTCAATGTGGAGGCTATATACAGGGGGTACCGGTACAGAGTCAATGTGGAGGCTATATACAGGGGGTACCGGTACAGAGTCAATGTGGAGGCTATATACAGGAGGTGCCAGTACAGAGTCAATGTGGAGGTTATATACAGGGGGTACCGGTACAGAGTCAATGTGGAGGCTATATACAGGGGGTACCGGTACAGAGTCAATGTGGAGGCTATATACAGGGGGTACCGGTACAGAGTCAATGTGGAGGCTATATACAGGGGGTACCGGTACAGAGTCAATGTGGAGGCTATATACAGGGGGTACCGGTACAGAGTCAATGTGGAGGCTATATACAGGGGCTATATATAGAGGGTATCGGTACAGAGTCAATGTGGAGGCTATATACAGGGGCTATATACAGGGGGTAACGGTACAGAGTCAATGTGGAGGCTATATACAGGGGGTACCAGTACAGAGTCAATGTGGAGGCTATATACAGGGGGTACCAGTACAGAGTCAATGTGGAGGCTATATACAGGGGCTATATACAGAGGGTATCGGTATAGAGTCAATGTGGAGGCTATATACAGGGTATTATGGTACAGAGTCAATGTGGAGGCTATATACAGGGGGTACCGGTATAGAGTCAATGTGGAGACTATATACAGGTGGTACCGGTACAGAGTCAATGTGGAGACTATATACAGAGGGTACCGGTACAGAGTCAATGTGGAGGCTATATACAGGGGGTACCGGTACAGAGTCAATGTGGAGGCTATATACAGGGAGTACCGGTACAGAGTCAATGTGGAGGCTATATACAGGGGCTATATACAGAGGGTATCGGTACAGAGTCAATGTGGAGGCTATATACAGGGGCTATATACAGGGGGTATCGGTATAGAGTCAATGTGGAGGCTATATACAGGGGGTTACTGGTACAGAGTCAATGTGGAGGCTATATACAGGGGGGTATCGGTATAGAGTCAATGTGGAGGCTATATACAGGGGCTACTGGTACAGAGTCAATGTGGAGGCTATATACAGGTGGTACCGGTACAGAGTCAATGTGGAGACTATATACAGAGGGTACCGGTACAGAGTCAATGTGGAGGCTATATACAGGGGGTATGAGATGAGACAGCTTATAGGGAGGAGGTCAGAGACCTGGCCGTGTAGTGCCAGGACAACAACCTCTCCCTCAATGTAAGTAAGACAAAGGGTCTATCATCCTCCAAACAGCATCTGACCGCAAGGAGCTACAAAGCTCAGTGCATATGGCACAGTACATCTCTGTGGTCGAGCTCCCTACCATCCACGATTTCTATACCAGGCGGTGTCAGAGGAAGGCCATACAAATTTACCCAAGTCATAGACTGTTCTCTCTACTACTACACAACCTGGGGTGGACCTGCGAATCTATGGTGACCTCACTGATGGGGGATTCTACCTGAATCTAAAGTGACCTCACTGATGGGGGATTCTACCTGAATCTAAAGTGACCTCACTGATGGGGGATTCTACCTGAATCTATGGTGACCTCACTGATGGGGGATTCTACCTGAATCTAAAGTGACCTCACTGATGGGGGATTCTACCTGAATCTAAAGTGACCTCACTGATGGGGGATTCTACCTGAATCTA
>NC_143023.1:2862500-2880000 GCF_057628025.1 Oncorhynchus mykiss
CATTGAATTCCATTCATAATGTAGGTTATTCTGCGCTCCATTCAGGGTATCGGGCGGAAAAATAATTTTTTGTTGTTAATGTAGACCAATGAAACTAATTTAAAATGAGTTTGAGACAGTGTAGGCTAGGTGAACTCTCCTGTCCTCTGGCAGTCTGTTGACCACCTCTCTGAATGGTTGTTGGGGACATTGCTAGCGTGGGTTTAGAACTCTGTTTGTGTCGTCGTACCTAACACGACGAGGAAGAGGCGTGAGATCTGGGACCAGGCTATGCCGTTGCTACCAGTCTAGAGCCCACAGGGTTGTGTTGTATTATAGAGTGTAAAGAATGTCACACTGCTTGCTTAGCGTGACACTTCCTCCTGATTCGGCCACTTTCCCCCCCGAGGCTCAAACCCCCAGGACGTCTGCCTGACAAACACGTGACCCCCCCCCCCCCCCCCTCCCTGAAGTGACTTATTAACGCAGTCGCTGATTGAAAAACGGTCTATTCAGGCTGGGTGGTGAGTTAGACATATTATCATCTGCTACATGAGCCCAGAGGGATGTGTTGATCTCCAGATGGTGTTTTAAAGCGCTGTTTTCCCCTTTAATGTTATTTTCTGTCAGGTCGCTTTTACCAAATCTGGTCGTAGTCGTGGTAGTCGATCCACCGGGATGTTTCTCCTGGCTGTGTTGACGTCTGTGAGTTACGTCTCTGTGTGGTTTGACTGGCAGTCCCAACTACCAGTCAGTCACTCTGAGTGGTTTGACTGACAGTCAGTCACTCTGTGTGGTTTGACTTACAGTCCCAACTACCAGTCAGTCACTCTGTGTGGTTTGACTTACAGTCCCAACTACCAGTCAGTCACTCTGAGTGGTTTGACTGACAGTCAGTCACTCTGTGTGGTTTGATTGACAGTCCCAACTACCAGTCAGTCACTCTGTGTGGTTTGACTTACAGTCCCAACTACCAGTCAGTCACTCTGTGTGGTTTGACTGACAGTCAGTCACTCTGTGTGGTTTGACTGACAGTCCCAACTACCAGTCAGTCACTCTGTGTGGTTTGACTGATAGTCCCAACTACCAGTCAGTCACTCTGTGTGGTTTGACTTACAGTCCCAACTACCAGTCAGTCACTCTGAGTGGTTTGACTGACAGTCAGTCACTCTGTGTGGTTTGACTTACAGTCCCAACTACCAGTCAGTCACTCTGTGTGGTTTGACTGACAGTCAGTCACTCTGTGTGGTTTGACTGACAGTCAGTCACTCTGTGTGGTTTGACTGACAGTCAGTCACTCTGTGTGGTTTGACTTACAGTCCCAACTACCAGTCAGTCACTCTGTGTGGTTTGACTGACAGTCAGTCACTCTGTGTGGTTTGACTGACAGTCCCAACTACCAGTCAGTCACTCTGTGTGGTTTGACTGACAGTCAGTCACTCTGTGTGGTTTGACTGATAGTCCCAACTACCAGTCAGTCACTCTGTGTGGTTTGACTGACAGTCCCAACTACCAGTCAGTCACTCTGTGTGGTTTGACTGACAGTCAGTCACTCTGTGTAGTTTGACTGATAGTCAGTCACTCTGTGTAGTTTGACTGACAGTCAGTCACTCTGTGTAGTTTGACTGATAGTCCCAACTACCAGTCAGTCACTCTGTGTAGTTTGACTGGCAGTCCCAACTACCAGTCAGTCACTCTGTGTGGTTTGACTGATACAAGTCAGTCACTCTGTGTGGTTTGACTGATACAAGTCAGTCACTCTGTATAGTTTGACTGATAGTCCCAACTACCAGTCAGTCACTCTGTGTGGTTTGACTGGCAGTCCCAACTACCAGTCAGTCACTCTGTGTGGTTTGACTGACAGTCCCAACTACCAGTCAGTCACTCTGTGTGGTTTGACTGACAGTCAGTCACTCTGTGTAGTTTGACAGATAGTCAGTCACTCTGTGTGGTTTGACTGATAGTCCCAACTACCAGTCAGTCACTCTGTGTAGTTTGACTGATAGTCAGTCACTCTGTGTGGTTTGACTGATAGTCCCAACTACCAGTCAGTCACTCTGTGTGGTTTGACTGATAGTCCCAACTACAAGTCAGTCACTCTGTGTGGTTTGACTGATAGTCCCAACTACCAGTCAGTCACTCTGTGTGGTTTGACTGATAGTCCCAACTACCAGTCAGTCACTCTGTGTGGTTTGACTGATAGTCCCAACTACAAGTCAGTCACTCTGTGTGGTTTGACTGATAGTCCCAACTACCAGTCAGTCACTCTGTGTGGTTTGACTGATAGTCCCAACTACCAGTCAGTCACTCTGAGTGGTTTGACTGACAGTCAGTCACTCTGTGTGGTTTGACTGATAGTCCCAACTACAAGTCAGTCACTCTGTGTGGTTTGACTGATAGTCCCAACTACCAGTCAGTCACTCTGTGTGGTTTGACTGATAGTCCCAACTACCAGTCAGTCACTCTGTGTGGTTTGACTGATAGTCCCAACTACCAGTCAGTCACTCTGTGTGGTTTGACTGATAGTCAGTCACTCTGTGTGGTTTGACTGATAGTCCCAACTACAAGTCAGTCACTCTGTGTGGTTTGACTGATAGTCCCAACTACCAGTCAGTCACTCTGTGTGGTTTGACTGATAGTCCCAACTACCAGTCAGTCACTCTGTGTGGTTTGACTGATAGTCCCAACTACCAGTCAGTCACTCTGTGTGGTTTGACTTACAGTCCCAACTACCAGTCAGTCACTCTGTGTAGTTTGACTGATAGTCAGTCACTCTGTGTGGTTTGACTGATAGTCCCAACTACCAGTCAGTCACTCTGTGTGGTTTGACTGACAGTCAGTCACTCTGTGTGGTTTGACTGATAGTCAGTCACTCTGTGTGGTTTGACTGATAGTCCCAACTACCAGTCAGTCACTCTGTGTGGTTTGACTGATAGTCAGTCACTCTGTGTGGTTTGACTGATAGTCCCAACTACCAGTCAGTCACTCTGTGTGGTTTGACTGACAGTCAGTCACTCTGTGTGGTTTGACTGATAGTCCCAACTACCAGTCAGTCACTCTGTGTGGTTTGACTGATAGTCCCAACTACAAGTCAGTCACTCTGTGTGGTTTGATTGACAGTCCCAACTACCAGTCAGTCACTCTGTGTGGTTTGACTGATAGTCCCAACTACAAGTCAGTCACTCTGTGTGGTTTGATTGACAGTCCCAACTACCAGTCAGTCACTCTGTGTGGTTTGACTGATAGTCCCAACTACAAGTCAGTCACTCTGTGTAGTTTGACTGACAGTCCCAACTACCAGTCAGTCACTCTGTGTGGTTTGACTGACAGTCCCAACTACAAGTCAGTCACTCTGTGCTGTTTGACTGATAGTCCCAACTACAAGTCAGTCACTCTGTGTAGTTTGACTGACAGTCCCAACTACCAGTCAGTCACTCTGTGTGGTTTGATTGACAGTCCCAACTACAAGTCAGTCACTCTGTGTAGTTTGACTGACAGTCCCAACTACCAGTCAGTCACTCTGTGTGGTTTGATTGACAGTCCCAACTACCAGTCAGTCACTCTGTGTGGTTTGACTGATAGTCCCAACTACAAGTCAGTCACTCTGTGTGGTTTGACTGATAGTCCCAACTACAAGTCAGTCACTCTGTGTAGTTTGACTGACAGTCCCAACTACCAGTCAGTCACTCTGTGTGGTTTGACTGACAGTCCCAACTACAAGTCAGTCACTCTGTGTGGTTTGACTGATAGTCCCAACTACAAGTCAGTCACTCTGTGTAGTTTGACTGACAGTCCCAACTACCAGTCAGTCACTCTGTGTGGTTTGATTGACAGTCCCAACTACCAGTCAGTCACTGTGTGTGGTTTGACTGACAGTCCCAACTACCAGTCAGTCACTCTGTGTGGTTTGACTGACAGTCCCAACTACCAGTCAGTCCTACACTAAAAGCCTCCCAGCCTTTAGTTGTGTTCAGCATCTCCCACAGGAGGATTCCCAGATGTCTGGCCAGTCCTATAAAGTCACTCTGCTGAATGAAACAACTCCGCCCTCTAAACACTCTGCTGAATGTAACAACTCCGCCCTCTAAACACTCTGCTGAATGAAATAACTCCGCCCTCTAAACACTCTGCTGAATGAAACAACTCCGCCCTCTAAACACTCTGCTGAATGTAACAACTCCGCCCTCTAAACACTCTGCTGAATGAAATAACTCCGCCTCTAAACACTCTGCTGAATGAAATAACTCCGCCCTCTAAACACTCTGCCGAATGAAATAACTCCGCCCTCTAAACACTCTGCTGAATGAAATAACTCCGCCCTCTAAACACTCTGCTGAATGAAATAACTCCGCCCTCTAAACACTCTGCTGAATGAAACAACTCCGCCCTCTAAACACTCAGTTGACGTTTCCGCTCGTTTTAACAACCTTTACGTATCGTCAGTGTGGTGGTGGTCAATGTGTCATGATGTTTCACAGCCTGTGTTGACCTCAGTGTGTTTGTCCAAAATGGCACCCTGTGAACCACTATCCCTTTAAAAGGAGAAGGAGCCAACCACTATCCCTTTAAAAGGAGAAGGAGCCAACCACTATCCCTTTAAAAGGAGAAGGAGCCAACCACTATCCCTTTAAAAGGAGAAGGAGCCAACCACTATCCCTTTAAAAGGAGAAGGAGCCAACCACTATCCCTTTAAAAGGAGAAGGAGCCAACCACTATCCCTTTAAAAGGAAAAGGAGCCAACCACTATCCCTTTAAAAGGAGAAGGAGCCAACCACTATCCCTTTAAAAGGAGAAGGAGCCAACCACTTTCCCTTTAAAAGGAGAATGAGCCAACCACTATCCCTTTAAAAGGAGCCAACCACTATCCCTTTAAAAGGAGAAGGAGCCAACCACTATCCCTTTAAAAGGAGAAGGAGCCAACCACTATCCATTTAAAAGGAGAAGGAGCCAACCACTATCCCTTTAAAAGGAGAAGGAGCCAACAACTATCCCTTTAAAAGGAGAAGGAGCCAACTACTATCCCTTTAAAAGGAGAAGGAGCCAACCAGTATCCCTTTAAAAGGAGATGGAGCCAACCACTATCCCTTTAAAAGGAGAAGGAGCCAACCAGTATCCCTTTAAAAGGAGAAGGAGCCAACCACTGTCCCTTTAAAAGGAGAAGGAGCCAACCACTATCCCTTTAAAAGGAGCCAACCACTATCCCTTTAAATGGAGAAGGAGCCAACCACTGTCCCTTTAAAAGGAGAAGGAGCCAACCACTATCCCTTTAAAAGGAGAAGGAGCCAACCACTATCCCTTTAAAAGGAGAAGGAGCCAACCACTATCCCTTTAAAAGGAGAAGGAGCCAACTACTATCCCTTTAAAAGGAGAAGGAGCCAACCAGTATCCCTTTAAAAGGAGATGGAGCCAACCACTCTCCCTTTAAAAGGAGACAACCACTATCCCTTTAAAAGGAGAAGGAGCCAACCACTATCCCTTTAAAAGGAGAAGGAGCCAACCACTGTCCCTTTAAAAGGAGATGGAGCCAACCACTATCCCTTTAAAAGGAGAAGGAGCCAACCAGTATCCCTTTAAAAGGAGATGGAGCCAACCAGTATCCCTTTAAAAGGAGATGGAGCCAACCACTATCCCTTTAAAAGGAGAATGAGCCAACTACTATCCCTTTAAAAGGAGAAGGAGCCAACCAGTATCCCTTTAAAAGGAGATGGAGCCAACCACTCTCCCTTTAAAAGGAGACAACCACTATCCCTTTAAAAGGAGAAGGAGCCAACCACTATCCCTTTAAAAGGAGAAGGAGCCAACCACTATCCCTTTAAAAGGAGAAGGAGCCAACCACTATCCCTTTAAAAGGAGAAGGAGCCAACCACTATCCCTTTAAAAGGAGATGGAGCCAACTACTATCCCTTTAAAAGGAGAAGGAGCCAACCAGTATCCCTTTAAAAGGAGATGGAGCCAACCACTCTCCCTTTAAAAGGAGACAACCACTATCCCTTTAAAAGGAGAAGGAGCCAACCACTATCCCTTTAAAAGGAGAAGGAGCCAACCACTGTCCCTTTAAAAGGAGATGGAGCCAACCACTATCCCTTTAAAAGGAGAAGGAGCCAACTACTATCCCTTTAAAAGGAGAAGGAGCCAACCAGTATCCCTTTAAAAGGAGATGGAGCCAACCACTCTCCCTTTAAAAGGAGACAACCACTATCCCTTTAAAAGGAGAAGGAGCCAACCACTATCCCTTTAAAAGGAGAAGGAGCCAACCACTATCCCTTTAAAAGGAGAAGGAGCCAACCACTATCCCTTTAAAAGGAGAAGGAGACAACCACTATCCCTTTAAAAGGAGAAGGAGCCAACCACTATCCCTTTAAAAGGAGAAGGAGCCAACTACTGTCCCTTTAAAAGGAGATGGAGCCAACCGCTATCCCTTTAAAATGAGAATATATACAGGACACCCCTTCATATACTATATATACAGCAGTATGAGGACACCCCTTCAAATTAGTAGATTCGGCTAATCCCGTTGCTGACAGGTGTATACAATCGAGCACACATCCATGCAATCTCCATAGACAAACATTAGCAGTAGAATGGCCTTACTGAAGAGCTCAGTGACTTTCAACGTGGCAACGTCATATGATGCCACCTTTCCAACAAGTCAAAATCATAAAATTTCTGCCCTGCTAGAGCTGCCCCCCCCCCGGGTCAACTGTTTTTTAAAAATTGTATTGAATTCACCTTTATTTAACCAAGGTAGACTAGTTGAGAACAAGTTCTCATTTACAACTGCGACCTGGCCAAGATAAAGCAAAGCAGTGCAACACAAACAACAACAACAACAGAGTTACACATGGAATAAACAAAACATACAGTCAATAACACAATAGACATTAAATCTATATACAGTGTGTACAAATGAGGTAAGATTAGGGAGGTAAAGGCAATAAATAGGCCGTAGTGGTGAAGTAATTACAATTTAGCAGTTAAACACTGGAGTGATAGATGTGCAGAAGGTGAATGTGCAAGTAGAGCTACTGGGGGTGCAAAGGAGCAATACATAAATAATGGGCTATGTACAGGTGCAGTGATCTTATGCCTACTGTCAGTGATGTTATTGTAAAGTGGAAACATCTAAGAGAAACAACGGCTCAGCCGCAAAGTGGTAGGCCACACGAGCTCACAGAACGGGACTGCCGGGTGCTGAAGCGCGTTGCGCGTAAAAATCGTCTGTCTTCGTTGCAGCATTCACTAGCGAGTCACAAACTGCCTCTGGGAAGCAACGTCGGCACAAGAACTGTTCGTTGGGAGCTTCATGAAATGGGTTTCCGTGGCCGAGCAGCTGCACACAAGCCTAAGATCACCATGCGCAATGCCAAGCGTCGGCTGGAGTGGTGTAAAAGCTCGCCGCCATTGGACTCTGGAGTAGTGGAAACACGTTCTCTTGGAGTGATGAATCACGCTTCACCATCTGGCAGTCAGACAGAGGAATCTGGGTTTTGTCACGAACCGGGAGACGACGTGGAGATAAGGAATATAGCAAAAATATATGTATTAACTAAAGTACACTATATACAATTAACAATGGTGTGTGTGTGTGTGTGTGTGTGTGTGTGTGTGTGTGTGTGTGTGTGTGTGTGTGTGTGTGTGTGTGTGTGTGTGTGTGTGTGTGTGTGTGTGTGTGTGTGTGTGTGTGTATAGTCAGTAATCAGTAGTGTGAGTGGATGTGTTCGTAGGTGGTGATAATGAGGGGTGTTGAGAGGTGCCAAAACAAACAAACCACTAAATTCCACAACCAAAAATCCACCAGTTTGTCTGCGTGGAGAGAGTCTCCTCAATGAATGGGGGAAAGGTGTGTCCCATTTCGCTGACGACCCTCCCGGCTCCGCCCACCGACATCCTAATAAGGAAAACAAGGGCAAAGAGAAAGAAATTCGGCAGACAGAGTGGGAGGGTCGTCACAGAGTGGGAGGGTCGTCACAGGGTGGGAGGGTCGTCACGGTTTGGGAGGGTCGTCACAGAGTGGGAGGGTCGTCACGGTTTGGGAGGGTCGTCACAGAGTGGGAGGGTCGTCACGGTTTGGGAGGGTTGTCACGGTTTGGGAGGGTCGTCACAGAGTGGGAGGGTCGTCACAGAGTGGGAGGGTCGTCACAGAGTGGGAGGGTCGTCACAGAGTGGGAGGGTCGTCACAGTTTGGGAAGGTCGTCACAGAGTTGGAGGGTTGTCACAGTTTGGGAGGGTTGTCACAGGGTGGGAGGGTAGTCACGGTTTGGGAGGGTCGTCACAGAGTGGGAGGGTCGTCACAGAGTGGGAGGGTCGTCACAGAGTGGGAGGGTTGTCACAGAGTGGGAGGGTCGTCACAGTTCGGGAGGGTCGTCACAGTTTGGGAGGGTTGTCACAGAGTGGGAGGGTCGTCACAGTTCGGGAGGGTCGTTACAGTTCGGGAGGGTCGTCACAGTTTGGGAGGGTTGTCACAGTTTGGTGGATGCCAGGAGAACGCTAGCTGCCCCAGTGCATAGTGCCAACTGTAAAGTTTGGTGGATCTATCCAAGCTGTTCCTGTCTGTCTGTGGCTCTCTTCTATCTATCCAAGTTGTCTGTCTACAGCTCTCTTCTATCTATCCAAGCTGTCTGTCTACAGCTCTCTTCTATCTATCCAAGCTGTCTGTCTACATCTCTCTTCTATCTATCCAAGCTGTCTGTCTGTCTACAGCTCTCTTCTATCTATCCAAGCTGTCTGTCTACATCTCTCTTCTATCTATCCAAGCTGTCTGTCTGTCTACAGCTCTCTTCTATCTATCCAAGCTGTCTGTCTGTCTACAGCTCTCTTCTATCTATCCAAGCTGTCTGTCTGTCTACAGCTCTCTTCTATCTATCCAAGCTGTTCCTGTCTGTCTACAGCTCTCTTCTATCTATCCAAGCTGTTCCTGTCTGTCTGTGGCTCTCTTCTATCTATCCAAGCTGTTCCTGTCTGTCTACAGCTCTCTTCTATCTATCCAAGCTGTTCCTGTCTGTCTGTGGCTCTCTTCTATCTATCCAAGCTGTTCCTGTCTGTCTACAGCTCTCTTCTATCTATCCAAGCTGTCTGTCTACAGCTCTCTTCTATCTATCCAAGCTGTCTGTCTACAGCTCTCTTCTATCTATCCAAGCTGTCTGTCTACATCTCTCTTCTATCTATCCAAGCTGTCTGTCTACAGCTCTCTTCTATCTATCCAAGGTGTCTGTCTACAGCTCTCTTCTATCTATCCAAGCTGTCTGTCTACAGCTCTCTTCTATCTATCCAAGCTGTTCCTGTCTGTCTACAGCTCTCTTCTATCTATCCAAGCTGTTCCTGTCTGTCTACAGCTCTCTTCTATCTATCCAAGCTGTCTGTCTGTCTACAGCTCTCTTCTATCTATCCAAGCTGTCTGTCTACAGCTCTCTTCTATCTATCCAAGCTGTCTGTCTACAGCTCTCTTCTATCTATCCAAGCTGTCTGTCTACAGCTCTCTTCTATCTATCCAAGCTGTCTGTCTGTGGCTCTCTTCTATCTATCCAAGCTGTCTGTCTGTCTACAGCTCTCTTCTATCTATCCAAGCTGTCTGTCTGTCTACAGCTCTCTTCTATCCATCCAAGCTGTCTGTCTGTCTACAGCTCTCTTCTATCTATCCAAGCTGTCTGTCTACAGCTCTCTTCTATCTATCCAAGCTGTCTGTCTACAGCTCTCTTCTATCTATCCAAGCTGTCTGTCTACAGCTCTCTTCTATCTATCCAAGCTGTCTGTCTACATCTCTCTTCTATCTATCCAAGCTGTCTGTCTGTCTACAGCTCTCTTCTATCTATCCAAGCTGTTCCTGTCTGTCTACATCTCTCTTCTATCTATCCAAGCTGTCTGTCTACAGCTCTCTTCTATCTATCCAAGGTGTCTGTCTACATCTCTCTTCTATCTATCCAAGCTGTCTGTCTGTCTACAGCTCTCTTCTATCTATCCAAGCTGTCTGTCTGCAGCTCTCTTCTATCTATCCAAGCTGTCTGTCTACATCTCTCTTCTATCTATCCAAGCTGTCTGTCTGTCTACAGCTCTCTTCTATCTATCCAAGCTGTCTGTCTGTCTACATCTCTCTTCTATCTATCCAAGCTGTCTGTCTGTCTACATCTCTCTTCTATCTATCCAAGCTGTCTGTCTGTCTACAGCTCTCTTCTATCTATCCAAGCTGTCTGTCTGTCTACATCTCTCTTCTATCTATCCAAGCTGTCTGTCTACATCTCTCTTCTATCTATCCAAGGTGTCTGTCTACATCTCTCTTCTATCTATCCAAGCTGTCTGTCTGTCTACATCTCTCTTCTATCTATCCAAGCTGTCTGTCTGTCTACATCTCTCTTCTATCTATCCAAGCTGTTCCTGTCTGTCTACATCTCTCTTCTATCTATCCAAGCTGTCTGTCTGTCTACATCTCTCTTCTATCTATCCAAGGTGTCTGTCTGTCTACATCTCTCTTCTATCTATCCAAGCTGTCTGTCTGTCTACATCTCTCTTCTATCTATCCAAGCTGTCTGTCTGTCTACAGCTCTCTTCTATCTATCCAAGCTGTTCCTGTCTGTCTACATCTCTCTTCTATCTATCCAAGCTGTCTGTCTACAGCTCTCTTCTATCTATCCAAGGTGTCTGTCTACAGCTCTCTTCTATCTATCCAAGGTGTCTGTCTACATCTCTCTTCTATCTATCCAAGCTGTCTGTCTGTCTACAGCTCTCTTCTATCTATCCAAGCTGTTCCTGTCTGTCTGTCTACAGCTCTCTTCTATCTATCCAAGCTGTCTGTCTGTCTACAGCTCTCTTCTATCTATCCAAGCTGTCTGTCTGTCTACAGCTCTCTTCTATCTATCCAAGCTGTCTGTCTGTCTACATCTCTCTTCTATCTATCCAAGCTGTCTGTCTGTCTACATCTCTCTTCTATCTATCCAAGCTGTCTGTCTGTCTACATCTCTCTTCTATCTATCCAAGGTGTCTGTCTACATCTCTCTTCTATCTATCCAAGCTGTTCCTGTCTGTCTACATCTCTCTTCTATCTATCCAAGCTGTCTGTCTGTCTACATCTCTCTTCTATCTATCCAAGGTGTCTGTCTACATCTCTCTTCTATCTATTCAAGCTGTCTGTCTGTCTACATCTCTCTTCTATCTATCCAAGCTGTCTGTCTACATCTCTCTTCTATCTATCCAAGCTGTCTCTCTGTCTACATCTCTCTTCTATCTATCCAAGCTGTCTGTCTGTCTACATCTCTCTTCTATCTATCCAAGCTGTCTGTCTGTCTACATCTCTCTTCTATCTATCCAAGCTGTCTGTCTGTCTACATCTCTCTTCTATCTATCCAAGGTGTCTGTCTACATCTCTCTTCTATCTATCCAAGCTGTTCCTGTCTGTCTACATCTCTCTTCTATCTATCCAAGCTGTCTGTCTGTCTACATCTCTCTTCTATCTATCCAAGGTGTCTGTCTACATCTCTCTTCTATCTATCCAAGCTGTCTGTCTGTCTACATCTCTCTTCTATCTATCCAAGCTGTCTGTCTACATCTCTCTTCTATCTATCCAAGCTGTCTGTCTGTCTACATCTCTCTTCTATCTATCCAAGCTGTTCCTGTCTGTCTACAGCTCTCTTCTATCTATCCAAGCTGTTCCTGTCTGTCTGCATCTCTCTTCTATCTATCCAAGCTGTTCCTGTCTGTCTACAGCTCTCTTCTATCTATCCAAGCTGTTCGTGTCTGTCTGTGGCTCTCTTCTATCTATCCAAGCTGTCTGTCTACATCTCTCTTCTATCTATCCAAGCTGTCTGTCTGTCTACAGCTCTCTTCTATCTATCCAAGCTGTCTGTCTGTCTACAGCTCTCTTCTATCTATCCAAGCTGTCTGTCTACATCTCTCTTCTATCTATCCAAGCTGTCTGTCTGTCTACAGCTCTCTTCTATCTATCCAAGGTGTCTGTCTACATCTCTCTTCTATCTATCCAAGCTGTCTGTCTGTCTGTGGCTCTCTTCTATCTATCCAAGCTGTCTGTCTACAGCTCTCTTCTATCTATCCAAGGTGTCTGTCTACATCTCTATTCTATCTATCCAAGCTGTCTGTCTGTCTACAGCTCTCTTCTATCTATCCAAGGTGTCTGTCTACAGCTCTCTTCTATCTATCCAAGGTGTCTGTCTACATCTCTCTTCTATCTATCCAAGCTGTCTGTCTGTCTACATCTCTCTTCTATCTATCCAAGCTGTCTGTCTGTCTACATCTCTCTTCTATCTATCCAAGCTGTCTGTCTGTCTACAGCTCTCTTCTATCTATCCAAGGTGTCTGTCTACAGCTCTCTTCTATCTATCCAAGCTGTCTGTCTGTCTACAGCTCTCTTCTATCTATCCAAGGTGTCTGTCTGTCTACATCTCTCTTCTATCTATCCAAGCTGTCTGTCTGTCTACATCTCTCTTCTATCTATCCAAGCTGTCTGTCTGTCTACATCTCTCTTCTATCTATCCAAGCTGTCTGTCTGTCTACAGCTCTCTTCTATCTATCCAAGGTGTCTGTCTACATCTCTCTTCTATCTATCCAAGCTGTCTGTCTGTCTACAGCTCTCTTCTATCTATCCAAGGTGTCTGTCTACATCTCTCTTCTATCTATCCAAGCTGTCTGTCTGTCTACAGCTCTCTTCTATCTATCCAAGCTGTCTGTCTGTCTACAGCTCTCTTCTATCTATCCAAGCTGTTCCTGTCTGTCTACATCTCTCTTCTATCTATCCAAGCTGTCTGTCTGTCTACAGCTCTCTTCTATCTATCCAAGCTGTCTGTCTGCAGCTCTCTTCTATCTATCCAAGCTGTCTGTCTGTCTACAGCTCTGTTCTATCTATCCAAGGTGTCTGTCTAAGGCTCTGTTCTATCTATCCAAGGTGTCTGTCTACATCTCTCTTCTATCTATCCAAGGTGTCTGTCTACATCTCTCTTCTATCTATCCAAGCTGTCTGTCTGTCTACAGCTCTCTTCTATCTATCCAAGGTGTCTGTCTACATCTCTCTTCTATCTATCCAAGCTGTCTGTCTGTCTACATCTCTCTTCTATCTATCCAAGCTGTCTGTCTGTCTACAGCTCTCTTCTATCTATCCAAGGTGTCTGTCTACATCTCTCTTCTATCTATCCAAGCAGTCTGTCTACAGCTCTCTTCTATCTATCCAAGCTGTCTGTCTGTCTGTGGCTCTCTTCTATCTATCCAAGCTGTCTGTCTGTCTACAGCTCTCTTCTATCTATCCAAACTGTCTGTCTACAGCTCTCTTCTATCTATCCAAGCAGTCTGTCTACAGCTCTCTTCTATCTATCCAAGCTGTCTGTCTGTCTACAGCTCTCTTCTATCTATCCAAGCTGTCTGTCTACAGCTCTCTTCTATCTATCCAAGCTGTCTGTCTACATCTCTCTTCTATCTATCCAAGCTGTCTCTCTGTCTACAGCTCTCTTCTATCTATCCAAGCTGTCTGTCTGTCTACAGCTCTCTTCTATCTATCCAAGGTGTCTGTCTACATCTCTCTTCTCCATCTTTGTCTCCATTCAGATAGCGTTGATGACGGTGACTCTGTTCCCCATCCGGTTGTTCCTGGCAGCCTTCATGATGCTGCTGGCCTGGCCCTTCGCCTTCATCGCCTCTGTGGGACGCAACGAGATGTTGGTGGAACCCCAGTCTCTATGGAGGAAGTATGTATGCTAACCTAACCCATGACCCCTATAACCTTTAACCCTATCCATCTGACCCTAACCCCAACGCTATGTGAGATGCCAACGAGATGGTGGTGGAACCCCAGTCTCTATGGAGAAGGTACACAGCCCTTATATAACATTACCTTTAAGAAAAGATTAAACAACATCTCATGGAAGGACAGGGGACTGTGAGGGGACAAACACACTCTAACACTCACTCTGAGATACATGAACCCTCTGTGGTTCACTCTGAGATACATGAACCCTCTGTGGTTCCCTCTGACATACATGAACCCTCTGTGGTTCACCCTGAGATACATGAACCCTCTGTGGTTCACCCTGAGATACATGAACCCTCTGTGGTTCACTCTGAGATACATGAACCCTCTGTGGTTCACTCTGAGATACATCAACCCTCTGTGGTTCACTCTGAGATACATGAACCCTCTGTGGTTCACTCTGAGATACATGAACCCTCTGTGGTTCACTCTGAGATACATGAACCCTCTGTGGTTCACCCTGAGATACATGAACCCTCTGTGGTTCACCCTGAGATACATGAACCCTCTGTGGTTCACCCTGAGATACATGAACCCTCTATGGTTCACTCTGAGATACATGAACCCTCTGTGGTTCACTCTGAGATACATGAACCCTCTGTGGTTCACTCTGAGATACATGAACCCTCTGTGGTTCACTCTGAGATACATTACCCCTCTGTGGTTCACTCTGAGATGCATGAACCCTCTGTGGTTCACCCTGAGATACATGAACCCTCTATGGTTCACTCTGAGATACATGAACCCTCTGTGGTTCACTCTGAGATACATGAACCCTCTGTGGTTCACTCTGAGATACATGAACCCTCTGTGGTTCACTCTGAGATACATTACCCCTCTGTGGTTCACTCTGAGATACATGAACCCTCTGGTTCATTCTGATATACATTAACCCTAACATTGCCATTCAAATGTTTTTATTTATTTCTGTTGTAGAGACCCTGAGACAACAGAGAGAGGAAAGGGTTATAGACACTACAACAGAGGAAAGGGTTATAGACACTACAACAGAGAGAGGAAAGGGTTATAGACACTACAACAGAGAGAGGAAAGGGTTATAGACACTACAACAGAGGAAAGGGTTATAGACACTACAACAGAGAGAGGAAAGGGTTATAGACACTACAACAGAGGAAAGGGTTAGAGACACTACAACAGAGAGAGGAAAGGGTTATAGACACTACAACAGAGAGAGGAAAGGGTTAGAGACACTACAACAGAGGAAATGGTTATAGACACTACAACAGAGAGAGGAAAGGGTTATAGACACTACAACAGAGAGAGGAAAGGGTTATAGACACTACAACAGAGAGAGGAAAGGGTTAGAGACACTACAACAGAGAGAGGAAAGGGTTATAGACACTACAACAGAGAGAGGAAAGGGTTATAGACACTACAACAGAGAGAGGAAAGGGTTATAGACACTACAACAGAGGAAAGGGTTAGAGACACTACAACAGAGAGAGGAAAGGGTTATAGACACTACAACAGAGAGAGGAAAGGGTTAGAGACACTACAACAGAGAGAGGAAAGGGTGATAGACACTACAACAGAGAGAGGAAAGGGTTAGAGACACTACAACAGAGGAAGGGGTTAGAGACACTACAACAGAGAGAGGAAATGGTTATAGACACTACAACAGAGGAAATGGTTATAGACACCACAGGGATGCTGGTCCATGTTGACTCAAATGCCTCCCACAGTTGTCAAGTTGTCTGGAATGTCCTTAGGGTGGTGGACCATTTTTGAGCGTGAAAAACCCAGCAGCGTTGCTGTTCTTGACACAAACCGGTGCGTCTGGCACCTACTACCATACCCTGTTCAAAGGCACTTGAATCTTTAGTCTTGCCCCATTCACCCTCTGAATGGCACACATACACAATTCATGTCTCAATTGTCTCAAGGCTTAAAAATCATTCTTTAGCCCGTCTCCTCCCCTTCATCTACACTGATTGAAGTGGATTTAACAAAGTGACATCAATAAGGGATCATATCTTTCACCTGGATTCACCTGGTCAGTCTATGACATGGAAAGAGCAGGTGTTCCTAATGTTTTGTACACTCAGTGTATTTTGGTCTGTTTGAATTCATTAGTTTCTATTTCTGGCCGTGAATTAGGCTACATAACTGTTGAATAGAGGGTAGTGTCGTGGGTTGCCTCAGCCAGAGAGTGTTAGTGTGTCAATGTTTGACGACTGCCTGAGCCAGTCCCCTGTGGATTGGAGAAGCTTCTGGTGATTCTCCTCTCCTCTCCTCTCCTCTCCTCTCCTCTCCTCTCCTCTCCTCTCCTCTCCTCTCCTCTCCTCTCCTCTCCTCTCCTGTCCTGTCCCCTCCCCTCCTGTCCCCTCCTGTCCTGTCCTCTTCTCTCCTCTCCCCTGTCCTCTCCTCTGCTCTCTTCTCTTCTCTCCTCTCCTCTCCTCTCCTCTCCTCTCCTCTCCTCTCCCCTCCTCTCCTCTCCTCTCCTCTCCTCTCCTCTCCTCTCCTCTCCTCTCCCCTTCTCTCCTCTCCTCTCCTCTCCTCTCCTCTCCTCTCCTCTCCTCTCCTCTCCTCTCCTCTCCTCTCCTCTCCTCTCCTCTCCTACTACTGTAGTGGTCTGTCTCATCACACCCAGTGGGGAGTAAATGAGATGTGACTCATACTTAGAGAGGTGACAGCCTGCCTGTCAGGACACTGTCGTGTGATCTACCGTCTACTGTCTCTGTCTGGGGATGTTGTCTTCTAGAGCTGTGTGGTTTACTGTCTCTGTCTGGGGATGTTGTCTTCTAGAGCTGTGTGGTTTACTGTCTCTGTCTGGGGATGTTGTGTTGTAGAGCTGTGTGGTTTACTGTCTCTGTCTGGGGGATGTTGTGTTGTAGAGCTGTGTGGTTTACTGTCTCTGTCTGGGGGATGTTGTGTTGTAGAGCTCCCATTACATTATACTGCCTCACATTACATTATACTGCCTCCACATTACATTATACTGCCTCCACATTACATTATACTGCCTCCACATTACATTATACTGCCTCCACATTACATTATACTGCCTCTACATTACATTATACTGCCTCCACATTACATTATACTGCCTCCACATTACATTATACTGCCTCCACATTACATTATACTGCCTCACATTACATTATACTGCCTCCACATTACATTATACTGCCTCCACATTACATTATACTGCCTCCACATTACATTATACTGCCTCACATTACATTATACTGCCTCCACATTACATTATACTGCCTCAACATTACATTATACTGCCTCCACATTACATTATACTGCCTCCACATTACATTATACTGCCTCCACATTACATTATACTGCCTCCACATCACATTACATTATACTGCCTCCACATTACATTATACTGCCTCCACATTACATTATACTGCCTCCACATTACATTATACTGCCTCCACATTACATTATACTGCCTCCACATTACATTATACTGCCTCCACATTACATTACATTATACTGCCTCCACATTACATTATACTGCCTCCACATTACATTATACTGCCTCCATATTACATTATACTGCCTCCACATTACATTATACTGCCTCCACATTACATTATACTGCCTCCACATTACATTATACTGCCTCCACATTACATTACATTATACTGCCTCCACATTACATTATACTGCCTCACATTACATTATACTGCCTCCACATTACATTATACTGCCTCCACATTACATTATACTGCCTCACATTACATTATACTGCCTCTACATTACATTATACTGCCTCCACATTACATTATACTGCCTCCACAT
>NC_143023.1:2885000-2937500 GCF_057628025.1 Oncorhynchus mykiss
TCACTAGGCCTGTACTGTAGAAGTCCTCTAACCTGTGATCTTGTGTCACTAGGCCTGTACTGTAGAAGTCCTCTAACCTGTGATCTTGTGTCACTAGGCCTGTACTGTAGAAGTCCTCTAACCTGTGATCTTGTGTCACTAGGCCTGTACTGTTGAAGTCCTCTAACCTGTGATCTTGTGTCACTAGGCCTGTACTGTAGAAGTCCTCTAACCTGTGATCTTGTGCCACTAGGCCTGTACTGTAGACACGTGGACATTGAAGTCCTCTAACCTGTGATCTTGTGTCACTAGGCCTGTACTGTAGACACGTGGACATTGAAGTCCTCTAACCTGTGATCTTGTGCCACTAGGCCTGTACTGTAGACACGTGGACATTGAAGTCCTCTAACCTGTGATCTTGTGTCACTAGGCCTGTACTGTAGAAGTCCTCTAACCTGTGATATTGTGCCACTAGGCCTGTACTGTAGAAGTCCTCTAACCTGTGATCTTGTGTCACTAGGCCTGTACTGTAGAAGTCCTCTAACCTGTGATCTTGTGCCACTAGGCCTGTACTGTTGAAGTCCTCTAACCTGTGATCTTGTGTCACTAGGCCTGTACTGTTGAAGTCCTCTAACCTGTGATCTTGTGTCACTAGGCCTGTACTGTTGAAGTCCTCTAACCTGTGATCTTGTGTCACTAGGCCTGTACTGTTGAAGTCCTCTAACCTGTGATCTTGTGTCACTAGGCCTGTACTGTAGAAGTCCTCTAACCTGTGATCTTGTGTCACTAGGCCTGTACTGTAGACACGTGGACATTGAAGTCCTCTAACCTGTGATCTTGTGTCACTAGGCCTGTACTGTTGAAGTCCTCTAACCTGTGATCTTGTGTCACTAGGCCTGTACTGTAGAAGTCCTCTAACCTGTGATCTTGTGTCACTAGGCCTGTACTGTAGAAGTCCTCTAACCTGTGATCTTGTGTCACTAGGCCTGTACTGTTGAAGTCCTCTAACCTGTGATCTTGTGTCACTAGGCCTGTACTGTAGACACGTGGACATTGAAGTCCTCTAACCTGTGATCTTGTGTCACTAGGCCTGTACTGTAGACACGTGGACATTGAAGTCCTCTAACCTGTGATCTTGTGTCACTAGGCCTGTACTGTTGAAGTCCTCTAACCTGTGATCTTGCGTCACACAGAAGATCATTACTTATTATATTTAAGTACAGTTCTGACTGTGTTTTACCTTTGCTGATATTCATAGAGACCTACGAGGGGAAAACCTTTTACTGCAGCGTTGTTGGCTGAGTGTCAGGCCGGAATCTAATAACCTCCTCAACATCTTGTTAGGGTAACCAGGCGTAGCACAGGGAGTGGATTTGGACATTCATTGTGTTCAGCATCAGCAAGCCTACTCTGTAATAGAATCACGTTGGCTGTGTAGTGGCTAGACTAGATCCCTGGGACTAATGGCTGTGTAGGGTAGTGGCTAGACTAGATCCCTGGGACTAATGGCTGTGTATTGGCTAGATTAGATCCCTGGGACTAACGGCTGTGTAGTGTAGTGGCTAGATTAGATCCCTGGGACTAATGTCTGTGTGATGGCTAGAATAGATCCCTGGGACTAATGACTGTGTGATGGCTAGAATAGATCCCTGGGACTAATGACTGTGTAGTGGCTAGACTAGATCCCTGGGACTAATGACTGTGTCGTGGCTAGGCTAGATCCCTGGGACTAATGTCTGTGTAGTGGCTAGACTAGATCCCTGGGACTAATGACTGTGTAGTGGCTAGACTAGATCCCTGGGACTAATGACTGTGTCGTGGCTAGGCTAGATCCCTGGAACTAATGGCTGTGTAGTGGCTAGACTAGATCCCTGGGACTAACGGCTGTGTAGTGTAGTGGCTAGATTAGATCCCTGGGACTAATGTCTGTGTGATGGCTAGAATAGATCCCTGGGACTAATGACTGTGTGATGGCTAGAATAGATCCCTGGGACTAATGACTGTGTAGTGGCTAGACTAGATCCCTGGGACTAACGGCTGTGTAGTGTAGTGGCTAGACTAGATCCCTGGGACTAATGTCTGTGTGATGGCTAGAATAGATCCCTGGGACTAATGACTGTGTAGTGGCTAGACTAGATCCCTGGAACTAATGGCTGTGTAGTGGCTAGACTAGATCCCTGGGACTAATGTCTGTGTAGTGGCTAGATTAGATCCCTGGGACTAATGGCTGTGTAGTGGCTAGACTAGATCCCTGGGACTAATGGCTGTGTAGTGGCTAGACTAGATCCCTGGGACTAATGACTGTGTAGTGGCTAGACTAGATCCCTGGGACTAATGGCTGTGTAGTGGCTAGATTAGATCCCTGGGACTAATGACTGTGTAGTGGCTAGACTAGATCCCTGGGACTAATGGCTATGTAGTGTAGTGGCTACATTAGATCCCTGGGACTAATGGCTGAGTCGTGGCTAGATTAGTTCCCTGGGACTAATGGCTGTGTAATAGCTAGACTAGATCCCTGGGACTAATGGCTATGTAGTGGCTAGACTAGATCCCTGGGACTAATGACTGTGTAGTGTAGTGGCTAGATTAGCTCCCTGGGACTAATGGCTGTGTAGTGGCTAGACTAGATCCCTGGGACTAATGGCTGTGATGTGTAGTTGCTAGACTAGATCCAGGTCCAGGTCCAGGTCAATAATACAGTAGTTCTGACCCAGAGACAGACTCAACACCACAGGGTCCAGGTCTGTAATACAGTAGATCTGACCCAGAGACAGGCTCAACAATACAGGGTCCAGGTCTGTAATACAGTAGATCTGACCCAGAGACAGGCTCAGCACCACAGGGTCCAGCTCTACAGTACAATAGTTCTGACCCAGGCTCAACCCCACAGGGTCCAGCTCTGCAGTACAGTAGTTCTGACCCAGGCTCAACCCCACAGGGTCCAGGTCTATAATACAGTAGTTCTGACCCAGGCTCAACCCCACAGGGTCCAGGTCTGTAATACAGTAGATCTGACCCAGAGACAGGCTCAGCACCACAGGGTCCAGCTCTACAGTACAATAGTTCTGACCCAGGCTCAACCCCACAGGGTCCAGGTCTATAATACAGTAGTTCTGACCCAGGCTCAACACCGCAGGGTCCAGCTCTACAGGACAGTAGTTCTGACCCAGGCTCAACACCACAGGGTCCAGCTCTACAGGACAGTAGTTCTGACCCAGGCTCAACACCACAGGGTCCAGCTCTACAGGACAGTAGTTCTGACCCAGGCTCAGCACCACAGGGTCCAGGTCTCTAGTACAGCAGTAGTCTCTGATATAGAGGACATTGAGACCTGTGTCAAAGCAGGGGGAAGTGAAAGTGAGAACCTTGACTAGAGGAAGTGTTCTTGAAGAGTGAACCCTGTGTTGGACCCTGGTGTGACCTTTCAAACTGACAGGAGTGTGGTTTTGAGTCAGGAAGTGTGGTTTTGAGTCAGAACGGTAACCGTTGCAGTTCTGTAAATGATTGGACCTGGACAAGGGCTGGATAACCACTGAAGCTGAGTTCGTAGATAACCACTTCCTGTTAACCTAACAGATTCTCTGTTGTAAAATTACAACCGAAATTGTACAGGATCTTCACGACTAGACCTATTAGGTTCATATGTAGAAAATGTTAGCTCGGCAGATACCTTTATCCTGGTCCCAGATCAGTTGCTGCTATCATTCCAATTCAAGTGTAGATCTTATTAGGTTTTTATGTACAAAATGTTAGCTAGGCAGATACCTTTAACCTGGTCCCAGATCAGTGTTAATGAGTGGAATGCTGTTACCCAGGCTAGTATACCTTATGGCCCCAGCACTAGTATGTGTCTGACTGTTGTGTCTCCTGTCCTCCAGCCCTGATCAAGTACATCAGACCAGTGTTTGTCTCCAGGTCAGACCAGGACTCCCGTAAGAAGACTGTTGAGGAGATCAAACGCAGAGCCCAGTCTGGAGGAGAATGGCCTCAGGTAGAGTTTCTCTCTCTCTCTCTCTCTCTCTCTCTCTCTCTCTCTCTCTCTGTCTCTCGCTCGCTCTGTCTCTCTCTCTAGCTCTCTCTCTGTCTATCTCTGTCTCTCTCTCTCTGTCTCTCTCTATCTAGCTCTCTTACTCTGTATCTCTCTCTCTCTGTCTCTCTCTCTCTAGCTCTCTTACTCTGTATCTCTCTCTCTCTGTCTCTCTCTGTCTCGCTCTCTCTCTCTGTCTCTCTCTCTCTAGCTCTCTTACTCTGTATCTCTCTCCCTCTAGCTCTCTCTCTCGCTCTCTCTGTCTCTCGCTCGCTCTCTCTCTAGCTCTCTTTCTCTGTATCTCTCTCTCTGTCTGTCTGTCACTCACTCTCTCACACACACACACACACACACACACACACACACACACACACACACACACACACACACACACACAGGACAAAGTAAACAAAGAGCCATGGTCTTGTGTTCAGTAAACAAACTAGATGTGGAGAACAGCCACCTAACAATGTTCAGGATGTACCCACTCAGATTATCTCATTACCATGGAAACACGTGTCTGATAATGTGGCTGATGTTCCCCTCTCTCCAGATAATGATTTTCCCAGAGGGAACGTGTACCAACAGGTCGTGTCTCATCACGTACAAACCAGGTATGTTAGATTGTACCGTGAGGAGGAGACAGGAAAGGTAGGAGAGTTGGAGAGTCAGAAGGACATGTTGGATCAGAACCCATGTTGACTCTGGTACCACTAGGCTATACATGTTGGATCAGAACCCATGTTGACTCTGGTACCACTAGGCTATACATGTTGGATCAGAACCCATGTTGACTCTGGTACCACTAGGCTATACATGTTGGATCAGAACCCATGTTGACTCTGGTACCACTAGGCTATACATGTTGGATCAGAACCCATGTTGACTCTGGTACCACTAGGCTATACATGTTGGATCAGAACCCATGTTGACTCTGGTACCACTAGGCTATACATGTTGGATCAGAACCCATGTTGACTCTGGTACCACTAGGCTATACATGTTGGATCAGAACCCATGTTGACTCTGGTACCACTAGGCTATACATGTTGGATCAGAACCCATGTTGACTCTGGTACCACTAGGCTATACATGTTGGATCAGAACCCATGTTGACTCTGGTACCACTAGGCTATACATGTTGGATCAGAACCCATGTTGACTCTGGTACCACTAGGCTATACATGTTGGATCAGAACCCATGTTGACTCTGGTACCACTAGGCTATACATTTGGATCAGAACCCATGTTGACCTGTATCCCCTAGTTCACGTACTGTCCTGTGTCTCCTAGTCCACGTACTGCCCTGTGTCTCCTAGTCCACATACTGCCCGTGTCTCCTAGTCCACATACTGCCCTGTGTCTCCTAGTCCACATACTGCCCTGTGTCTCCTAGTCCACATACTGCCCTGTATCTCCTAGTCCACGTACTGCCCGGTGTCTCCTAGTCCACATACGGCCCTGTATCTCCTAGTCCACATACTGCCCTATGTCTCCTAGTCCACATACTGCCCCGTGTCTCCTAGTCCACATACTGCCCCGTGTCTCCTAGTCCACATACTGCCCTGTGTCTCCTAGTCCACATACTGCCCGTGTCTCCTAGTCCACATACTGCCCTGTGTCTCCTAGTCCACATACTGCCCTGTGTCTCCTAGTCCACATACTGCCCTGTATCTCCTAGTCCACGTACTGCCCGGTGTCTCCTAGTCCACATACGGCCCTGTATCTCCTAGTCCACATACTGCCCTATGTCTCCTAGTCCACATACTGCCCCGTGTCTCCTAGTCCACATACTGCCCCGTGTCTCCTAGTCCACATACTGCCCTGTGTCTCCTAGTCCACATACTGCCCTGTGTCTCCTAGTCCACATACTGCCCCGTATCTCCTAGTCCACGTACTGCCCGGTGTCTCCTAGTCCACATACGGCCCTGTATCTCCTAGTCCACATACTGCCCTATGTCTCCTAGTCCACATACTGCCCCGTGTCTCCTAGTCCACATACTGCCCCGTGTCTCCTAGTCCACATACTGCCCTGTGTCTCCTAGTCCACGTACTGACCTGTATCTCCTAGTCCACATACTGCCCTGTGTCTCCTAGTCCACATACTGCCCTGTGCCTCCTAGTCCACATACTGCCCCGTGTCTCCTAGTCCACATACTGCCCTATGTCTCCTAGTCCACATACTGCCCTGTGTCTCCTAGTCCACATACTGCCCTGTGTCTGACCCCACATACTGCCCTGTGTCTCCTAGTCCACATACTGCCCTGTGTCTCCTAGTCCACATACAGCCCTGTGTCTGACCCCACATACTGCCTTGTGTCTCCTAGTCCACATACTGCCCTGTGCCTCCTAGTCCACATACTGCCCCGTGTCTCCTAGTCCACATACTGCCCTATGTCTCCTAGTCCACATACTGCCTTGTGTCTCCTAGTCCACATACTGCCCTGTGTCTCCTAGTCCACGTACTGCCCCGTCTCCTAGTCCAATTACTGCCCCGTGTCTGACCCCACATACTGCCCTGTGTCTCCTAGTCCACATACTGCCCCGTGTCTCCTAGTCCACGTACTGCCCTGTGTCTCCTAGTCCACATACTGCCCTGTGTCTCCTAGTCCACATACTGCCCCGTGTCTCCTAGTCCACATACTGCCCCGTGTCTCCTAGTCCACATACTGCCCTATGTCTTCTAGTCCACATACTGCCCTGTATCTCCTAGTCCACATAATGCCCTGTGTCTCCTAGTCCACATACTGCCCTGTGTCTCCTAGTCCACGTACTACCCCGTGTCTCCTAGTCCACATACTGCCCTGTGTCTCCTAGTCCACATACTGCCCTGTGTCTCCTAGTCCACATAATGCCCCGTGTCTCCGAGTCCACATACTGCCCTGTGTATCCTAGTCCACATACTGCCCCGTCTCCTAGTCCACATACTGCCTCGTCTCCTAGTCCACATACTGCCCTGTGTCTCCTAGTCCACGTACTGCCCCGTCTCCTAGTCCAATTACTGCCCCGTGTCTGACCCCACATACTGCCCTGTGTCTCCTAGTCCACATACTGCCCCGTGTCTCCTAGTCCACGTACTGCCCTGTGTCTCCTAGTCCACATACTGCCCTGTGTCTCCTAGTCCACGTACTGCCCTGTGTCTCCTAGTCCACATACTGCCCTGTGTCTCCTAGTCCACATACTGCCCCGTGTCTCCTAGTCCACATACTGCCCTATGTCTTCTAGTCCACATACTGCCCTGTATCTCCTAGTCCACATACTGCCCTGTGTCTCCTAGTCCACATACTGCCCTATGTCTCCTAGTCCACATACTGCCCTGTCTCCTAGTCCACATACTGCCCCGTGTCTCCTAGTCCACATACTGCCCCGTGTCTCCTAGTCCACATACTGCCCCGTGTCTCCTAGTCCACATACTTCCCTGTCTCCTAGTCCACATACTGCCCCGTGTCTCCTAGTCCACATACTGCCCTGTGTCTCCTAGTCCACGTACTGCCCTGTGTCTCCTAGTCCACATACTGCCCTGTGTCTCCTAGTCCACATACTGCCCTGTGTCTCCTAGTCCACATACTGCCCCGTGTCTCCTAGTCCACATACTGCCCCGTGTCTCCTAGTCCACATACTGCCCTGTGTCTCCTAGTCCACATACTTCCCTGTATCTCCTAGTCCACATACTGCCCTGTGTCTCCTAGTCCACATACTGCCCTGTGTCTCCTAGTCCACATACTGCCCTGTGTCTCCTAGTCCACATACTGCCCTGTGTCTCCTAGTCCACATAATGCCCCGTGTCTCCGAGTCCACATACTGCCCTGTGTATCCTAGTCCACATACTGCCCCGTCTCCTAGTCCACATACTGCCTCGTCTCCTAGTCCACATACTGCCCTGTGTCTCCTAGTCCACGTACTGCCCCGTCTCCTAGTCCAATTACTGCCCCGTGTCTGACCCCACATACTGCCCTGTGTCTCCTAGTCCACATACTGCCCCGTGTCTCCTAGTCCACGTACTGCCCTGTGTCTCCTAGTCCACATACTGCCCTGTGTCTCCTAGTCCACGTACTGCCCTGTGTCTCCTAGTCCACATACTGCCCTGTGTCTCCTAGTCCACATACTGCCCCGTGTCTCCTAGTCCACATACTGCCCTATGTCTTCTAGTCCACATACTGCCCTGTATCTCCTAGTCCACATACTGCCCTGTGTCTCCTAGTCCACATACTGCCCTATGTCTCCTAGTCCACATACTGCCCTGTCTCCTAGTCCACATACTGCCCCGTGTCTCCTAGTCCACATACTGCCCCGTGTCTCCTAGTCCACATACTGCCCCGTGTCTCCTAGTCCACATACTTCCCTGTCTCCTAGTCCACATACTGCCCCGTGTCTCCTAGTCCACATACTGCCCTGTGTCTCCTAGTCCACGTACTGCCCTGTGTCTCCTAGTCCACATACTGCCCTGTGTCTCCTAGTCCACATACTGCCCTGTGTCTCCTAGTCCACATACTGCCCCGTGTCTCCTAGTCCACATACTGCCCCGTGTCTCCTAGTCCACATACTGCCCTGTGTCTCCTAGTCCACATACTTCCCTGTATCTCCTAGTCCACATACTGCCCTGTGTCTCCTAGTCCACATACTGCCCTGTGTCTCCTAGTCCACATACTGCCCTGTGTCTCCTAGTCCACATACTGCCCCGTCTCCTAGTCCACATACTGCCCTGTGTCTCCTAGTCCACGTACTGCCCTGTGTCTCCTAGTCCACATACTGCTCTGTGTCTCCTAGTCCACATACTGCCCCGTGTCTCCTAGTCCACATACTGCCCCGTCTCCTAGTCCACATACTGCCCTGTGTCTCCTAGTCCACATACTGCCCTGTGTCTCCTAGTCCACATACTGCCCTGTGTCTCCTAGTCCACATACTGCCCAGTGTCTCCTAGTCCACATACTGCCCTGTGTCTCCTAGTCCACATACTGCCCTGTGTCTGACCCCACATACTGCCCTGTGTCTCCTAGTCCACATACTGCCCTGTGTCTCCTAGTCCACATACAGCCCTGTGTCTGACCCCACATACTGCCTTGTGTCTCCTAGTCCACATCCTGCCCTGTGTCTCCTAGTCCACATACTGCCCTATGTCTCCTAGTCCACATACTGCTTTGTGTCTCCTAGTCCACATACTGCCTTGTGTCTCCTAGTCCACATACTGCCCTGTGTCTCCTAGTCCACATACTGCCCCGTGTCTCCTAGTCCACATACTGCCCCGTGTCTCCTAGTCCACATACTGCCCTGTGTCTCCTAGTCCACATACTGCCTTGTGTCTGACCCCACATACTGCCCTGTGTCTCCTAGTCCACATACTGCCCTGTGTCTCCTAGTCCACATACGGCCCTGTGTCTGACCCCACATACTGCCCTATGTCTCCTAGTCCACATACTGCCCAGTGTCTCCTAGTCCACATACTGCCCTTTGTCTCCTAGTCCACATACTGCCCTGTGTCTCCTAGTCCACATACTGCCCCGTGTCTCCTAGTCCACATACTGCCCTGTGTCTCCTAGTCCACATACTGCCCTGTGTCTGACCCCACATACTGCCCTGTGTCTCCTAGTCCACATACTGCCCTGTGTCTCCTAGTCCACATACAGCCCTGTGTCTGACCCCACATACTGCCTTGTGTCTCCTAGTCCACATCCTGCCCTGTGTCTCCTAGTCCACATACTGCCCTATGTCTCCTAGTCCACATACTGCCTTGTGTCTCCTAGTCCACATACTGCCTTGTGTCTCCTAGTCCACATACTGCCCTGTGTCTCCTAGTCCACATACTGCCCCGTGTCTCCTAGTCCACATACTGCCCCGTGTCTCCTAGTCCACATACTGCCCTGTGTCTCCTAGTCCACATACTGCCCTGTGTCTGACCCCACATACTGCCCTGTGTCTCCTAGTCCACATACTGCCCTGTGTCTCCTAGTCCACATACGGCCCTGTGTCTGACCCCACATACTGCCCTATGTCTCCTAGTCCACATACTGCCCAGTGTCTCCTAGTCCACATACTGCCCCTGTGTCTCCTAGTCCACATACTGCCCCGTATCTAAAACTTTGGAGAATTTGTTTGTCGTTTTAGTCGCATGTTAGTCCGTATATTTTTTTTCATCAAATAATGAACATTTACTTTTTAATCGTCCATCATCCCCTCATATAGCTGGACACTTTGCTATTTTATCATACAGTCTACAAAGCCTTGGCTTCAGGTTAAAACAATGTAAAAGGCTAACAGCTTTTTCCTCCCCATCATAACTTTAGGATGGGGGGGGGGGGGTTTAAAAAGGGGAGTATCTCTTTCCTCCCCATCATAACTTTAGGATGGGGGGGGGGGGGGGTAAAAAAGGGGAGTATCTCTTTCCTCCCCATCATAACTTTAGGATGGGGGGGGGTTTAAAAAAGGGGAGTATCTCTTTCCTCCTCATCATAACTTTAGGATGGGGGGGGGGGGGTTTAAAAAAGGGGAGTATCTGAGCTTTCCAATAACGTTGGTCATTATTACGGTTCTCCTGATATTCAGCTAAATGTAATAACTACAGCCTCAACACAGATGAATGACAGAACACACACACACAGGTGAATAGAGCTTCTGATGTCATCAACAAGAGCTTCTATCTTTTTATCCTCCGACGTGGAAATAAGACCCGAGTAAACATGTGTTTCTAGTTGATGTCAGTTACTATTGAAGTGACCCGGCAGCGAATCAGTTCAAAAGACTGACGAGTGTCTGAACTGACCGCCCAGGTGCTGAGATCAGATTAATCACCACTGTCTAACTGACCGCCCAGGAGCTGAGATCAGATTAATCATCACTGTCTAACTGACCTCCCAGGTGCTGAGATCAGATCAATCACCACTGTCTAACTGACCACCCAGGAGCTGAGGAGGAGAGCTGGTCAGATCAGATTAATCACACTGTCTAACTGACCGCCCAGGAGCTGAGATCAGATTAATCATCACTGTCTAACTGACCTCCCAGGTGCTGAGATCAGATCAATCACCACTGTCTAACTGACCGCCCAGGAGCTGAGGAGAAGAGCTGGTCAGATCAGACCAATCACCACTGTCTAACTGACCGCCCAGGAGCTGAGATCAGATTAATCATCACTGTCTAACTGACCTCCCAGGTGCTGAGATCAGATCAATCACCACTGTCTAACTGACCACCCAGGAGCTGAGGAGGAGAGCTGGTCAGATCAGATTAATCACACTGTCTAACTGACCGCCCAGGAGCTGAGATCAGATCAATCACCACTGTCTAACTGACCGCCCAGGAGCTGAGATCAGATTAATCATCACTGTCTAACTGACCTCCCAGGTGCTGAGATCAGATCAATCACCACTGTCTAACTGACCACCCAGGAGCTGAGGAGGAGAGCTGGTCAGATCAGATTAATCACACTGTCTAACTGACCGCCCAGGAGCTGAGATCAGATCAATCACCACTGTCTAACTGACCGCCCAGGAGCTGAGGAGAAGAGCTGGTCAGATCAGACCAATCACCACTGTCTAACTGACCGCCCAGGAGCTGAGATCAGATTAATCACACTGTCTAACTGACCGCCCAGGAGCTGAGATCAGATCAATCACACTGTCTAACTGACCGCCCAGGAGCTGAGGAGAAGAGCTGGTCAGATCAGACCAATCACCACTGTCTAACTGACCGCCCAGGAGCTGAGATCAGATTAATCACCACTGTCTAACTGACCGCCCAGGTGCTGAGATCAGATTAATCACCACTGTCTAACTGACCGCCCAGGAGCTGAGGAGGAGAGCTGGTCAGATCAGATTAATCACACTGTCTAACTGACCGCCCAGGAGCTGAGATCAGATCAATCACACTGTCTAACTGACCGCCCAGGAGCTGAGATCAGATCAATCACACTGTCTAACTGACCGCCCAGGAGCTGAGATCAGATTAATCACCACTGTCTAACTGACCGCCCAGGAGCCGAGATCAGGCCAATCACCACTGTCGAACTGAAAGATGTTCAGTTCTCTTCCAATCAGAGGATTCCGTGACATATTCTGCACAGGACGGCATGTTTCTGATTGGACAAACGGATGAGAAGGAGCTTCATGACTACATTTGAATGGACATGAAATATCAATAATTATAATAATATATTCCATTTGGCGGATGCTTTGAGCCACTTCCAGTCGTGCGGACGGACATTTTACATCTGGGTTAGCTACTGTCGCCGTGGGCCGAGGCCCTTGTATGCTGTCTAGAATATTCTAGTTTCTTAGTTTTTGTGGACTGTAGTCCAGTGTGTGTAATGGTGTAATGGTTTCTGTCTTGTCACACAGGAGCGTTCATCCCAGCGGTGCCAGTTCAGCCTGTGGTGATAAAATACCCCAATAAAATGGTAAGAAAGAAAACACAACACAACACCTAGCAACACAATACAACACCTAGCAACACAATACAACACCTAGCAACACAATACAACACCTAGCAACACAATACAACACCTAGCAACACAATACAACATCTAGCAACACAATACAACACCTAGCAACACAATACAACACCTAGCAACACAATACAACACCTAGCAACACAATACAACATCTAGCAACACAATACAACACCTAGCAACACAATACAACACCTAGCAACACAATACAACATCTAGCAACACAATATAACACCTAGCAACACAATACAACACCTAGCAGCACAATATAACATCTAGCAACACAATACAACACCTAGCAACACAATACAACACCAAGCAACACAATATAACACCTAGCAACACAATATAACACCTAGCAACACAATATAACACCTAGCAACACAATATGACACCTAGCAACACAATACAACACCTAGCAACACAATATAACATCTAGCAACACAATATAACACCTAGCAACACAATATAACACCTAGCAAAACAATATAACACCTAGCAACACAATATAACACCTAGCAACACAATACAACACCTAGCAACCCAACATAACACCTAGCAACACAATACAACACCAAGCAACACAATATAACACCTAGCAACACAATATAACACCTAGCAACACAATATAACACCAAGCAACACAATATAACACCTAGCAACACAATATAACACCTAGCAACACAATATAACACCTAGCAACACAATATGACACCTAGCAACACAATACAACACCTAGCAACACAATACAACATCTAGCAACACAATACAACATCTAGCAACACAATACAACATCTAGCAACACAATATAACACCTAGCAACACAATATGACACCTAGCAACACAATACAACACCTAGCAACACAATATAACATCTAGCAACACAATATAACACCTAGCAACACAATATGACACCTAGCAACACAATACAACACCTAGCAACACAATATAACACCTAGCAACACACTACAACATCTAGCAACACAATATAACACCTAGCAACACAATATGACACCTAGCAACACAATACAACATCTAGCAACACAATACAACATCTAGCAACACAATATAACACCTAGCAACACAATATGACACCTAGCAACACAATACAACACCTAGCAACACAATATAACATCTAGCAACACAATATAACACCTAGCAACACAATACAACACCTAGCAACACAATATAACACCTAGCAACACAATATAACACCTAGCAACACAATACAACACCTAGCAACACAATACAACACCTAGCAACACAATATAACACCTAGCAACACAATATAACACCTAGCAACACAATATAACATCTAGCAACACAATATAACACCTAGCAACACAATACAACACCTAGCAACACAATATAACACCTAGCAACACAATATAACACCTAGCAACACAATATAACACCTAGCAACACAATACAACACCTAGCAACACAATGCAACACCTAGCAACACAATATAACACCTAGCAACACAATACAACACCTAGCAACACAATACAACACCTCGCAACACAATACAACACCTAGCAACACAATACAACACCTAGCAACACAATACAACACCTAGCAACACAATACAACACCTAGCAACACAATACAACACCTAGCAACACAATACAACACCTAGCAACACAATACAACACCTAGCAACACAATACAACACCTAGCAACACAATATAACACCTAGCAGCACAATACAACACCTAGCAGCACAATACAACACCTAGCAACACAATACAACACCTAGCAACACAATATAACACCTAGCAGCACAATACAACACCTAGCAGCACAATACAACACCTAGCAACACAATACAACACCTAGCAACACAATATAACACCTAGCAACACAATACAACACCTAGCAACACAATATAACACCTAGCAACACAATACAACACCTAGCAGCACAATATAACACCTAGCAGCACAATACAACATCTAGCAACACAATACAACATCTAGCAACACAATATAACACCTAGCAACACAATACAACATCTAGCAACACAATACAACATCTAGCAACACAATACAACATCTAGCAACACAATACAACATCTAGCAACACAATACAACATCTAGCAATGCAACACAACACCTAGCAACACAATACAACATCTAGCAATGCAACACAACACCTAGCAACACAATACAACACCTAGCAATGCAATATAACACCTAGCAACACAATACAACACCTAGCAATGCAATATAACACCTAGCAACACAATACAACACCTAGCAACACAATACAACATCTAGCAACACAATACAACACCTAGCAACACAATACAACACCTAGCAACACAATACAACACCTAGCAATGCAATATAACACCTAGCAACACAATACAACACCTAGCAATGCAATATAACACCTAGCAATGCAATATAACACCTAGCAACACAATACAACACCTAGCAACACAATACAACACCTAGCAACACAACATAACACCTAGCAACACAATATAACACCTAGCAATGCAATATAACACCTAGCAACACAATACAACACCTAGCAACACAATACAACACCTAGCAACACAATACAACACCTAGCAACACAATACAACACCTAGCAACACAATATAACACCTAGCAATGCAATATAACATCTAGCAACACAATACAACACCTAGCAACACAATACAACACCTAGCAACACAATACAACATCTAGCAACACAATACAACACCTAGCAATGCAATATAACACCTAGCAACACAATACAACACCTAGCAACACAATACAACACCTAGCAACACAATACAACACCTAGCAATGCAATATAACACCTAGCAACACAATACAACACCTAGCAACACAATACAACACCTAGCAACACAATACAACACCTAGCAACACAATACAACACCTAGCAACACAATACAACACCTAGCAACACAATACAACACCTATCAACACAATACAACACCTAGCAATGCAATATAACACCTAGCAACACAATACAACACCTAGCAATGCAATATAACACCTAGCAACACAATACAACACCTAGCAACACAATACAACACCTAGCAACACAATACAACACCTAGCAATGCAATATAACACCTAGCAACACAATACAACACCTAGCAATGCAATATAACACCTAGCAACACAATACAACACCTAGCAACACAACATAACACCTAGCAACACAATACAACACCTAGCAATGCAATATAACACCTAGCAACACAATACAACACCTAGCAACACAATATAACACCTAGCAACACAATATAACACCTAGCAACACAATATAACACCTAGCAACACAATAGAACACCTAGCAATACAATATAACACCTAGCAACACAATATAACACCTAGCAACACAATATAACACCTAGCAACACAATATAACACCTAGCAACACAATAGAACACCTAGCAACACAATAGAACACCTAGCAATACAATATAACACCTAGCAACACAATATAACACCTAGCAACACAATATAACACCTAGCAACACAATAGAACACCTAGCAACACAATATAACACCTAGCAACACAATAGAACACCTAGCAACACAATACAACACCTAGCAATACAATATAACACCTAGCAACACAATATAACACCTAGCAACACAATAGAACACCTAGCAACACAATATAACACCTAGCAACACAATACAACACCTAGCAACACAATACAACACCTAGCAACACAATACAACACCTAGCAACACAATATAACACCTAGCAGCACAATATGACATCTAGCAACACAATACAACACCTAGCAACACAATACAACACCTAGCAACACAATATAACACCTAGCAACACAATATAACACCTAGCAACACAATAGAACACCTAGCAACACAATATAACACCTAGCAACACAATAGAACACCTAGCAACACAATACAACACCTAGCAATACAATATAACACCTAGCAACACAATATAACACCAAGCAACACAATAGAACACCTAGCAACACAATATAACACCTAGCAACACAATACAACACCTAGCAACACAATACAACACCTAGCAACACAATACAACACCTAGCAACACAATACAACACCTAGCAACACAATATAACACCTAGCAACACAATATAACACCTAGCAACACAATAGAACACCTAGCAACACAATATAACACCTAGCAACACAATAGAACACCTAGCAACACAATACAACACCTAGCAATACAATATAACACCTAGCAACACAATATAACACCTAGCAACACAATATAACACCTAGCAACACAATACAACATCTAGCAACACAATACAACACCTAGCAACACAATAGGACACAGCAGCAGCACAACACAACAGCCAGGCTGGTTGGTAAACACCCTCTCTGCTGAGAAGAGCATCAGCCCTGTCTGTCTGAATCTCTCTCTCTGTTACAGATATAACTGTGAGGACAGAGAACTGATTTAGTTGTTCTGTGATTTGTTGTGCGGTCTGGCTAAGCTGTGTGATATCCCCCCCACCCACCTTGAGCAGGGTTTCATGGGGACTTCCTGGAAAACCTCCTGGGGTTGACTTGATGTGCCCTTTACTGAGGTCTGATTGTGTTAGTGTTAGAGCTAGGGCTCTGTCTGTAAACAGCTGGGCTGAATGGGATCTGGACACATGGAGGCATCCATCAGTGATGCCTGGGACCACACAGCACGCAGTCAGTATCTCCTATAGCCCTGGGGCCACACAGCACGCAGTCAGTCTCTCCTATAGCTCTGGGGCCACACAGCACGCAGTCAGTATCTCCTATAGCCCTGGGGCCACACAGCACGCAGTCAGTATCTCCTATAGCCCTGGGACCACACAGCACGCAGTCAGTATCTCCTATAGCCCTGGGACCACACAGCACGCAGTCAGTATCTCCTATAGCCCTGGGGCCACACAGCACGCAGTCAGTCTCTCCTATAGCTCTGGGACCACACAGCACGCAGTCAGTATCTCCTATAGCCCTGGGACCACACAGCACACAGTCAGTCTCTCCTATAGCCCTGGGGCCACACAGCACGCAGTCAGTCTCTCCTATAGCTCTGGGACCACACAGCACGCAGTCAGTATCTCCTATAACCCTGGGACTACACAGCACACAGTCAGTCTCTCCTATAGCCCTGGGACCACACAGCAGGCAGTCAGTCTCTCCTATAGCCCTGGGACTACAGAGCAGGGAGTCAGTCTCTCCTATAGCCCTGGGACCACACAGCACACAGCCAGTCTCTCCTATAGCCCTGGGACCACACAGCACACAGTCAGTCTCTCCTATAGCCCTGGGACCACACTGCACACAGTCAGTCTCTCCTATAGCCCTGGGACCACACTGCACACAGTCAGTCTCTCCTATAGCCCTGGGACCACACTGCACACAGTCAGTCTCTCCTATAGCCTTGGGACCACACAGCACACAGTCAGTCTCTCCTACAGCCCTGGGACCACACAGCACACAGTCAGTCTCTCCTATAGCCCTGCGACCACACATCACACAGTCAGTCTCTCCTATAGCCCTGGGACTACAGAGCACACAGTCAGTCTCTCCTATAGCCCTGGGACCACACAGCACGCAGTCAGTATCTCCTATAGCCCTGGGACCACACAGCACGCAGTCAGTCTCTCCTATAGCCCTGGGACCACACAGCAGGCAGTCAGTCTCTCCTATAGCCCTGGGACCACACAGCAGGCAGTCAGTCTCTCCTATAGCCCTGGGACCACACAGCAGGCAGTCAGTCTCTCCTATAGCCCTGGGACCACACAGCACGCAGCCAGTCTCTCCTATAGCCCTGGGACCACACAGCACGCAGTCAGTCTCTCCTATAGCCCTGGGACCACACAGCAAGTGGTCAAGACCACTAACTACCTGGTAACCAATTAAACCACAAACTACTGTATACCTGATAACTAAGCTGTTGTTGTTGTTGTTGTTGTTGTTATGACCTTGTGTTTTTATACTTCTTGCCTGGATGAATAATGTTGTATCTTAGTAAGTTCTGTGTCTCTCCTGTCCCATGCCAGGACACAATCACCTGGACGTGGCAGGGGCCTGGAGCGTGAGTACACTTTAATTACACTACAAATGACTGATCCCTGAAGTACAGGTCGTTGCCAGGCATAGTGGTGTCTCTCTACTGCCCTGGAAGGTCCAGTTTTCATACCACTACTGGACTGGACTGAGAGGATATTAGTTCTACTGTATAATCTAGATGGTCCAGTTTCCATACCTCTACTGGACTGGACTGAGAGGGTATTAGTTCTACTATATAATCTAGATGGTCCAGTTTTCACACCTCTACTGGACTGGACTGAGAGGATATTAGTTCTACTATATAATCTAGATGGTCCAGTTTTCATACCTCTACTGGACTGGACTGGGAGGGTATTAGTTCTACTGTATAATCTAGATGGTCCAGTTTTCATACCTCTACTGGACTGAGAGGATATTAGTTCTACTGTATAATCTAGATGGTCCAGTTTTCATACCTCTACTGGACTGGACTGAGAGGATATTAGTTCTACTGTATAATCTAGATGGTCCAGTTTTCACACCTCTACTGGACTGAGAGGAGATTAGTTCTACTGTATAATCTAGATGGTCCAGTTTTCATACCTCTACTGGACTGGACTGAGAGGATATTAGTTATATTGTATAATCTAGATGGTCCAGTTTTCATACCTCTACTGGACTGGACTGAGAGGATATTAGTTCTACTGTATAATCTAGATGGTCCAGTTTTCATACCTCTACTGGACTGGACTGAGAGGATATTAGTTCTACTATATAATCTAGATGGTCCAGTTTTCACACCTCTACTGGACTGAGAGGATATTAGTTCTACTGTATATTCTAGATGGTCCAGTTTTCATACCTCTACTGGACTGAGAGGATATTAGTTCTACTGTATAATCTAGATGGTCCAGTTTTCATACCTCTACTGGACTGAGATATTAGTTCTACTGTATAATCTAGATGGTCTAGTTTTTCACACCTCTACTGGACTGGATTGAGGATATTAGTTCTACTGTATAATCTAGATGGTCCAGTTTTCATACCTCTACTGGACTGAGAGGATATTAGTTCTACTGTATAATCTAGATGGTCCAGTTTTTCACACCTCTACTGGACTGAGAGGATATTAGTTCTACTGTATAATCTAGATGGTCCAGTTTTCATACCTCTACTGGACTGGACTGAGAGGATATTAGTTCTACTGTATAATCTAGATGGTCCAGTTTTTCACACCTCTACTGGACTGAGAGGATATTAGTTCTACTGTATAATCTAGATGGTCCAGTTTTCATACCTCTACTGGACTGGACTGAGAGGATATTAGTTCTACTATATAATCTAGATGGTCCAGTTTTCATACCTCTACTGGACTGAGAGGATATTAGTTCTACTGTATAATCTAGATGGTCCAGTTTTCACACCTCTACTGGACTGGACTGAGAGGATATTAGTTCTACTGTATAATCTAGATGGTCCAGTTTTCACACTTCTACTGGACTGAGAGGATATTAGTTCTACTGTATAATCTAGATGGTCCAGTTTTCACACCTCTACTGGACTGAGAGGGTTTTAGTTCTACTGTATAATCTAGATGGTCCAGTTTTCACACCTCTACTGGACTGGACTGAGAGGATATTAGTTCTACTGTATAATCTAGATGGGCCAGTTTTCACACCTCTACTGGACTGGACTGAGAGGATATTAGTTCTACTGTATAATCTAGATGGTCCAGTTTTCATACCTCTACTGGACTGAGAGGATATTAGTTCTACTGTATAATCTAGATGGTCCAGTTTTCACACCTCTACTGGACTGGACTGAGAGGATATTAGTTCTACTGTATAATCTAGATGGTCCAGTTTTCACACCTCTACTGGACTGGACTGAGAGGATATTCGTTCTACTGTATAATCTAGATGGTCCAGTTTTCACACCTCTACTGGACTGGACTGAGGATATTAGTTCTACTGTATAATCTAGATGGTCCAGTTTTCATACCTCTACTGGACTGGACTGAGAGGATATTAGTTCTACTGTATAATCTAGATGGTCCAGTTTTCACACCTCTACTGGACTGAGAGGATATTAGTTCTACTATATAATCTAGATGGTCCAGTTTTCATACCTCTACTGGACTGAGAGGATATTAGTTCTACTATATAATCTAGATGGTCCAGTTTTCACACCTCTACTGGACTGGACTGAGAGGATATTAGTTCTACTGTATAATCTAGATGGTCCAGTTTTCATACCTCTACTGGACTGAGAGGATATTAGTTCTACTGTATAATCTTCTAGATGGTCCAGTTTTCACACCTCTACTGGACTGAGAGGATATTAGTTCTACTGTATAATCTAGATGGTCCAGTTTTCATACCTCTACTGGACTGGACTGAGAGGATATTAGTTCTACTGTATAATCTAGATGGTCCAGTTAACTCAGAACACTGATGGACAAAATACAGGAAACTGTGACTGAGAGAAAGCTGTCCTTGTCTCTGTATAAAGCCACAGGCTGAAATGGGATGTGTTTTGTTCTACTTTCTAATGCATCATGGTAGTGATGTTGTTTTGGCTGTGTGCACAGTCAGTCTACCACTACAGTAGAGACAATACTGTCTATGTGCTGTTAGCAGGTCACAGCCAGCCCAGAACAGGAAACAGTGAACAGAGCTGTTAATCGTTCTCTTCCAGAACCTTCACATCACTTCCTCCCGTGGGACTACTTTTCTGGCTGCTAGAATTCTCACTTTATTTGATTTTATTTGTACCTTTATTTAACTAGGCAAGTCAGTTAAAGAACAAATTCTTATTTTCAATGACGGCCCTAGGAACAGGCTACCTGCCGCCCCACTTCTCTGTCCACTACCATATGACCTGCTTTTAGACGGTTAAATCAAGCACACACACATTAAAATTAATTTATACACTTCTCCTTGTGATCTGACTGTTTTGGTATTCGCTATGACTTGATGATATCGATGTCCCGCACTGTAAACATAATGTCTTGATGTGACAATGTTTTATTTTATTTTATTGCAGGTTTAAGATCCTGTGGCTCACGCTGTGCCAGCTGCACAATGAGTTCATCATTGAGGTGAGTGCAGGCCTCACAGGCCATGCTGGCGTGTTGCATCTACCACATATCAGGAATACTGGTTTTGATCAGAGAGATTTAAAAAAACCACAGGTCCTCATGGATCTACCTTTACCTGTATACCCTGAACCCAGTCCTGGACCCGGGAAGGTCCTGTACCCGTATACCCTGTACCCAGTCCTGGACCCGGGCAGGTCCTGTACACCCTGTACCCAGTCCGGGACCCGGGCGGGTCCTGTACCCGTATACCCTGTACCCAGTCCGGGACCCAAGCGGGTCCTGATCCAGAATTCTAAATAATGTCACAGGTCTTGGCTCGGGATCTGATGTGATCGTCACGGGTCTCGGGTATCGTGTAATTTTGCTCCCTAGTCCCACTGCTCAGTCCCTTGCTCCCTAGTCCCACTGCTCTGTCCCTTGCCCCTAGTTCCACTGGTCTGTCCCTTGCCCCTAGTTCCACTGGTCTGTCCCTTGCTCCCTAGTTCCACTGCTCGGTCCCTTGCTCCCTAGTTCCACTGGTCTGTCCCTTGCCCTAGTTCCACTGCTCGGTCCCTTGCTCCCTAGTTCCACTGGTCTGTCCCTTGCTCCCTAGTTCCACTGCTCGGTCCCTTGCTCCCTAGTTCCACTGGTCTGTCCCTTGCTCCCTAGTTCCACTGCTCGGTCCCTTGCTCCCTAGTTCCACTGGTCTGTCCCTTGCTCCCTAGTTCCACTGCCCTGTCCCTTGCCCTAGTTCCACTGGTCTGTCCCTTGCTCCCTAGTTCCACTACTCTGTCCCTTGCCCCTAGTTCCACTGGTCTGTCCCTTGCTCCCTAGTTCCACTGGTCTGTCCCTTGCTCCCTAGTTCCACTGCTCTGTCCCTTGCCCTAGTTCCACTGCTCTGTCCCTTGTCCTAGTTCCACTGGTCTGTCCCTTGCCCTAGTTCCACTGGTCTGTCCCTTGCTCCCTAGTTCCACTACTCTGTCCCTTGCCCCTAGTTCCACTGGTCTGTCCCTTGCTCCCTAGTTCCACTGCTCTGTCCCTTGCTCCCTAGTTCCACTGGTCTGTCCCTTGCTCCCTAGTTCCACTGCTCTGTCCCTTGTCCTAGTTCCACTGGTCTGTCCCTTGCTCCCTAGTTCCACTGGTCTGTCCCTTGCCCTAGTTCCACTGCTCTGTCCCTTGCCCTAGTTCCACTGGTCTGTCCCTTGCTCCCTAGTTCCACTGCTCTGTCCCTTGCCCTAGTTCCACTGCTCTGTCCCTTGCCCTAGTTCCACTGGTCTGTCCCTTGCCCTAGTTCCACTACTCTGTCCCTTGCTCCCTAGTTCCACTGGTCTGTCCCTTGCCCCTAGTTCCACTACTCTGTCCCTTGCTCCCTAGTTCCACTGGTCTGTCCCTTGCCCCTAGTTCCACTACTCTGTCCCTTGCCCTAGTTCCACTGGTCTGTCCCTTGCCCCTAGTTCCACTGCTCTGTCCCTTGCTCCCTAGTTCCACTGCTCTGTCCCTTGTCCTAGTTCCACTGGTCTGTCCCTTGCCCTAGTTCCACTGCTCTGTCCCTTGCTCCCTAGTTCCACTGCTCTGTCCCTTGCCCCTAGTTCCACTGGTCTGTCCCTTGCTCCCTAGTTCCACTGCTCTGTCCCTTGCCCCTAGTTCCACTGGTCTGTCCCTTGCTCCCTAGTTCCACTGGTCTGTCCCTTGCTCCCTAGTTCCACTGCTCGGTCCCTTGCTCCCTAGTTCCACTGGTCTGTCCCTTGCTCCCTAGTTCCACTGCCCTGTCCCTTGCCCTAGTTCCACTGGTCTGTCCCTTGCTCCCTAGTTCCACTACTCTGTCCCTTGCCCCTAGTTCCACTGGTCTGTCCCTTGCTCCCTAGTTCCACTGGTCTGTCCCTTGCTCCCTAGTTCCACTGCTCTGTCCCTTGCCCTAGTTCCACTGCTCTGTCCCTTGTCCTAGTTCCACTGGTCTGTCCCTTGCCCTAGTTCCACTGGTCTGTCCCTTGCTCCCTAGTTCCACTACTCTGTCCCTTGCCCCTAGTTCCACTGGTCTGTCCCTTGCTCCCTAGTTCCACTGCTCTGTCCCTTGCTCCCTAGTTCCACTGGTCTGTCCCTTGCTCCCTAGTTCCACTGCTCTGTCCCTTGCCCTAGTTCCACTGCTCTGTCCCTTGTCCTAGTTCCACTGGTCTGTCCCTTGCTCCCTAGTTCCACTGGTCTGTCCCTTGCCCTAGTTCCACTGCTCTGTCCCTTGCCCTAGTTCCACTGGTCTGTCCCTTGCTCCCTAGTTCCACTGCTCTGTCCCTTGCCCTAGTTCCACTGCTCTGTCCCTTGCCCTAGTTCCACTGGTCTGTCCCTTGCCCTAGTTCCACTACTCTGTCCCTTGCTCCCTAGTTCCACTGGTCTGTCCCTTGCCCCTAGTTCCACTACTCTGTCCCTTGCTCCCTAGTTCCACTGGTCTGTCCCTTGCCCCTAGTTCCACTACTCTGTCCCTTGCCCTAGTTCCACTGGTCTGTCCCTTGCCCCTAGTTCCACTGCTCTGTCCCTTGCTCCCTAGTTCCACTGCTCTGTCCCTTGTCCTAGTTCCACTGGTCTGTCCCTTGCCCTAGTTCCACTGCTCTGTCCCTTGCTCCCTAGTTCCACTGCTCTGTCCCTTGCCCCTAGTTCCACTGGTCTGTCCCTTGCTCCCTAGTTCCACTGCTCTGTCCCTTGCTCCCTAGTTCCACTGCTCTGTCCCTTGCCCTAGTTCCACTGCTCTGTCCCTTGCCCTAGTTCCACTGGTCTGTCCCTTGCCCTAGTTCCACTACTCTGTCCCTTGCTCCCTAGTTCCACTGGTCTGTCCCTTGCCCCTAGTTCCACTACTCTGTCCCTTGCTCCCTAGTTCCACTGGTCTGTCCCTTGCCCCTAGTTCCACTACTCTGTCCCTTGCCCTAGTTCCACTGGTCTGTCCCTTGCCCCTAGTTCCACTGCTCTGTCCCTTGCTCCCTAGTTCCACTGCTCTGTCCCTTGTCCTAGTTCCACTGGTCTGTCCCTTGCCCTAGTTCCACTGCTCTGTCCCTTGCTCCCTAGTTCCACTGCTCTGTCCCTTGCCCCTAGTTCCACTGGTCTGTCCCTTGCTCCCTAGTTCCACTGCTCTGTCCCTTGACCTAGTTACACTGCTCTGTCCCTTGTCCTAGTTCCACTGCTCTGTCCCTTGCCCTAGTTCCACTGCTCTGTCCCTTGCCCTAGTTCCACTGGTCTGTCCCTTGCTCCCTAGTTCCACTGGTCTGTCCCTTGCCCCTAGTTCCACTACTCTGTCCCTTGCCCTAGTTCCACTGCTCTGTCCCTTGCCCTAGTTCCACTGCTCTGTCCATTTTCTCTTAGCCCAGTTAGAGGACCTCAGCCCATGTTACCTTGGCCTTTCTGAAAAGACTTTGAGACTGACAGCAGAAACACCTGTTGTTGTTCCCGACAGACAGGCTCCACTTTGCTGTACCAATGGACTGTAGTTACAGTATGTCTAGAAGAGTGTTAGGGAGAGTGTAGTCTCTCTCTTCCCTTTTAGAGCCCATATCATCTCAGTTGTTATTGCTTTAGCCGTTTCCCACTTGACTTCCCATAGAGGAGTGACATCCCTGGGTTCTGTCTTCTTCTTCTCTCCTCAGTTCCTTCCTGTCTACACTCCATCAGAAGAGGAGAAGAACAACCCAGCACTGTTTGCTCACAACGTCAGGCGCCTGATGGCCAAGTGAGTCCTGAGACAGACACACAGACGCACACACACACACACACACACACACACACACACACACTTGGCCTTCGCTGGGCCTGCCAGATGCCTCAGCCTTCAGGCTGCCGTGCTTAGAAACACCAGCCTAGAGACTGTAGGATACTAAAGTATGTTAGTCTAATGTGTGTGGCTGGTGTATATTTCAGTTCAACAGCTTCGAGTTTGTTGATTCTAGATGGCCTCATCACAGATTACTGGTTAACTCTCTCCTCATGCTCTAGTCTGGTTAACTCTCTCCTCATGCTCTAGTCTGGTTAACTCTCTCCTCATGCTCTAGTCTGGTTAACTCTCTCCTCATGCTCTAGTCTAACTGTCTACTGTTCCTCAGGGCTCTAGATGGCCTCAACACAGACTACTGGTTAACTCTCTCCTCATGCTCTAGTCTGTCCACTGTTCCTCAGGGCTCTAGATGGCCTCATCACAGACTACTGGTTAACTCTCTCCTCATGCTCTAGTCTGTCTACTGTTCCTCAGGGCTCTAGATGGCCTCATCACATACTACTGGTTAACTCTCTCCTCATGATCTAGTCTGGTTAACTCTCTCCTCATGCTCTAGTCTGGTTAACTCTCTCCTCATGATCTAGTCTGGTTAACTCTCTCCTCATGCTCTAGTCTAACTGTCTACTGGTCCTCAGGGCTCTAGATGGCCTCAACACAGACTACTGGTTAACTCTCTCCTCATGCTCTAGTCTAACTGTCTACTGTTCCTCAGGGCTCTAGATGGCCTCAACACAGACTACTGGTTAACTCTCTCCTCATGCTCTAGTCTAACTGTCTACTGTTCCTCAGGGCTCTAGATGGCCTCAACACAGACTACTGGTTAACTCTCTCCTCATGCTCTAGTCTGTCCACTGTTCCTCAGGGCTCTAGATGGCCTCAACACAGACTACTGGTTAACTCTCTCCTCATGCTCTAGTCTAACTGTCTACTGTTCCTCAGGGCTCTAGATGGCCCCGTCACCCCCAGACTCAACAGATCAGGGACTTGCTGATTGTTTGACTAGTTGAATCAGGTTGTGTGTAAATGTTGGAATAGATGAAATGTATGAAACGGCTGAGGGTCTGAAAACACTGGACTACTGGTTAGAGGCCTGTATATCAGACCTTATCCTAGTTCACACTCTGTTTTAAGTCTCTGTCCTTCCTCTCCAGGGCCCTGGACATCCCCATTACTGACTACTCGTTTGAAGACTGTCAACTGGCCATGGCTGAGGGTCAACTTAGACTCCCTGTTGACACCTGCCTGCTGGAGTTCGCCAAGCTGGTCCGGAGACTGGGGTGAGGTTGAACCCCAGAATGTACAGACTGCATTGATGTTACCTGGTCAGGTTGAAGCCCCAGAATGTAGAGACTGTATTGATGTTACCTGGTCAGGTTGAACCCCAGAATGTAGAGACTGTATTGATGTTACCTGGTCAGGTTGAATCCCAGAATGTAGAGACTGAATTAATGTTACCTGGTCAGGTTGAACCCCAGAATGTAGAGACTGTATTAATGTGGTACCTGGTCAGGTTGAACCCCAGAATGTAGAGACTGTATTAATGTTACCTGGTCAGGTTGAACCCCAGAATGTAGAGACTGTATTAATGTTACCTGGTCAGGTTGAACCCCAGAATGTAGAGACTATATTAATGTTACCTGGTCAGGTTGAACCCCAGAATGTAGAGACTGTATTAATGTTACCTGGTCAGGTTGAACCCCAGAACGTAGAGACTCTGTATTAATGTTACCTGGTCAGGTTGAACCCCAGAATGTAGAGACTGTATTAATGTTACCTGGTCAGGTTGAACCCCAGAATGTAGAGACTGTATTAATGTTACCTGGTCAGGTTGAACCCCAGAACGTAGAGACTCTGTATTAATGTGTAGATGTTACCTGGTCAGGTTGAACCCCAGAATGTAGAGACTGTATTAATGTTACCTGGTCAGGTTGAACCCCAGAATGTAGAGACTGTATTAATGTTACCTGGTCAGGTTGAACCCCAGAATGTAGAGACTGTATTAATGTTACCTGGTCAGGTTGAACCCCAGAATGTAGAGACTGTATTAATGTTACCTGGTCAGGTTGAACCCCAGAATGTAGACACTGTATTAATGTTACCTGGTCAGGTTGAACCCCAGAATGTAGAGACTATATTAATGTTACCTGGTCAGGTTGAACCCCAGAATGTAGAGACTGTATTAATGTTACCTGGTCAGGTTGAACCCCAGAATGTAGACACTGTATTAATGTTACCTGGTCAGGTTGAACCCCAGAATGTAGAGACTGTATTAATGTTACCTGGTCAGGTTGAACCCCAGAACGTAGAGACTCTGTATTAATGTGTTGATGTTACCTGGTCAGGTTGAACCCCAGAATGTAGAGACTGTATTAATGTTACCTGGTCAGGTTGAACCCCAGAATGTAGAGACTGTATTGATGTTACCTGGTCAGGTTGAACCCCAGAATGTAGAGACTGTATTGATGTTACCTGGTCAGGTTGAACCCCAGAATGTAGAGACTGTATTAATGTTACCTGGTCAGGTTGAATCCCAGAATGTAGAGACTGTATTAATGTTACCTGGTCAGGTTGAACCCCAGAATGTAGAGACTGTATTAATGTTACCTGGTCAGGTTGAACCCCAGAATGTAGAGACTGTATTAATGTTACCTGGTCAGGTTGAACCCCAGAATGTAGAGACTGTATTAATGTTTTGATGGTACCTGGTCAGGTTGAACCCCAGAATGTAGAGACTCTGTATTCACGTGTTGATGTTACCTGTCCAGGTTGAAGCCCCAGAACGTGGAGAAGGTACTGCAGGAGTTTGGGAACAGAGCCAGGAAGATGGAGGGAGAGAAGCTGGGTCTGGAAGACTTTGCCCACTACCTTGATGTCCCTGTGTCAGACATGCTCAGAGACATCTTCTCCCTCTTCGACGAGGTGAGGAAACGCACTGAATATAATATCATCCCATTAGAAGCTTTGAAGGCCGAAGTTACAAGTTTCTCAAATTCCCAAAACTCAGAAAACAGAAATATATGTTCCTTATATTGTGTATTTTGATATTGAAATACAGAGTTCGATATTAGATTTCAATATTAGATTTTTATATTAGACTTAGATTTAGATATTATACACTAGATTTAGATATAGACATTAGATATAGATATTAGATTTAGACATTAGATTTAGACATTAGATTTAAACATTAGATTTAGACATTAGATTTAGACATAGATTTAGACATAGATTTAGACATAGATTTCAATATAAGATTTAGACATTAGATTTAGACGTTAGATTTAAACATTAGATTTAGACATTAGATTTAAACATAGATTTCAATATAAGATTTAGACATTAGATTTAGACGTTAGATTTAAACATTAGATTTAGACATTAGATTTCAATATTAGATTTAGACATTAGATTTAGATATTATATACTAGATATAGATTTAGACTTTAGACATTAGATTTAGACATTAGATATTAGATTTAGATATTAGATTTAGACATTAGATTTAGACTTTAGACATTAGATTCAGACTTTAGACATTAGATTTAGACATTAGATTCAGACTTTAGATTTAGACTTTAGATTCAGACTTTAGACATTAGATTTAGACTTTAGACATTAGATTTAGACATTAGATTCAGACTTTAGATTTAGACTTTAGATTTAGACACTAGATTCAGACTTTAGATTTCGACATTAGATTTAGACTTTAGACATTAGATTTTAGATTTAGACTTTAGACATTAGATTTCGACATTAGACTTTAGACATTAGATTTAGATATTAGATTTAGACATTAGATTTAGACACTAGATTCAGACTTTACATTTAGACATTAGATTTAGACTTTAGATTCAGATTTTAGATTTAGACATTAGATTTAGACTTTAGACATTAGATTTAGACTTTAGACATTAGATTTAGACATTAGATTTAGACATTAGATTTAGACACTAGATTCAGACTTTAGATTTAGACATTAGATTTAGACTTTAGATTCAGATTTTAGATTTAGACATTAGATTTAGACTTTAGACATTAGATTTAGACTTTAGACATTAGATTTAGATATTAGATTTAGACATTAGATTTAGACATTAGATTTAGACTTTAGACATTAGATTTAGACATTAGATTTAGATATTAGATTTAGACATTAGATTTAGACATTAGATTTAGACATTAGATTTAGACATTAGATTTAGACATTAGATTTAGATATTAGATTTAGACATTAGATTTAGACTTGAGACATTAGATTCAGACATTAGATTTAGACATTAGATTTAGACATGTGCTTTGCCAGATTCCTTCTAACCAGTAACTCTTCACTCTGTTCTTCTCTCTTCTCCTCCAGCAGGAAGACAACGTGATAGACATCAGAGAATATGTCATTGCCTTATCGGTTGTATGCAGACCTGCTAAAACTCTGGAGACCATGAAACTGGCCTTCAGGGTACGTTTTCTGCTCCAGCTCTGGTTTCATGCTCTGTCAAGGTGTCTTTCAGAGGGCCTACGACCACTGATATCTCTGCCATTTTCCATTTGAGAGGACGTACTAATGACCCATGGTGTGAGTTGTAGACTGTGTCGATTTTAACAGATGGTCTGAGGGCCCAGTCGGCTCAATGGGTGTGAGTGAGATGTGAAAGGGGTCAGGGTCATCTAATGTGGTGTTAGTTAATTATTTGCATATATCCCAGATGTTTGAGGCGGAGGAGGACGGTGCGATCACAGTGGCTGAATTGGCCTGCATCCTAAAGACGGCGTTGGGAGTGGCTGACCTCGACGTCTCACGTCTCTTCGCTGCTATCGACACAGAGGACACAGGGAAACTCACCTTCGGTAAGAAACGACTTGTCTTCTTAGCTTGTACTGGGGGGTCACCTTCTTGTTTAGCTGCTCTTGGGAGTCTACGCCTGGGGTGGTTTTGGAACCTTTATTTTTTATTTAACTAGGCAAGTCAGTTAAGAACACATTCTTATTTTCAATGACGGTCTAGGAACAGTGGGTTAACTGGTCTAGGAACAGTGGGTTAACTGGTCTAGGAACAGTGGGTTAACTGCCTGTTCAGGGGCAGAACGACAGATTTGTACCTTGTCAGCTCAGGGGTTTGAACTTGCAACCTTCTGGTTCCTAGTTCAACGCTCTAACCACTACAGTTATGTTGTGTCTGTAGTCTCTAGTTCATTTGTAAATATTAGGAGTGTACCTATCTTTGTAAACATGTACTTGTTTTTCCTGGTGTGTTAATTGTAGGTGACTGTATTTAACTTGCTTGGAATAACCTTTACCGTTGTGTCTGGCGCCCCACTGTGGCGGTGACAGGCAAGTTCAGGAGCTTTGCAGAGCATCACCCAAACTTCAGTGAGGACTACCTGTCCACAGACAATACAGGCCGTAACGGCTGTCCTCACCAGCCCAACGCCACGCCCAACGCCACGCCCAACGCCAAGCCTCAGACCAACGGCTTCTGCCCGGACTTCAGCCCGCGAGACAACCACCACGACACAACAACGGCAGGCGGTTCAGTGAAGAAACACAACTGAGTCTGTTAGTCACCTCAGAATCCACCTCTCCTGGTGAGAGAGTGGGTGGTGGTGGTGGGGGTTGTTGTTGTTGTTGTTGATGGGCTTATATGTATGGTCAGTCAGACACACACACACACACACACACACACACACAGGAGAAATGTAACCCTTATGAACCGTATCCATATTGTTTCTACGGTTCATTTGATCTTGGTGATCTGACGTTGTTGTTTTAGTAGAGTTTTTCTGTATTTGTTCTGAGGAAGGAACGTGCATTTTAAAATGCCAAAAAGATGGCTGATGACGATTGAGGAGAAGTGAAGCATGAAACACCGGAAGGGAAGCACACGTGACGTTTCCTCCATGTTGGGGTTTGGGAGAGTGGTCGAGAGACAACACCTCAGCCCGGGAAGGGAACTTTAGTTTTGAGAGAATTCGCTGTTTATTTCTTTGTTTAAACTTCTTCTTTCTGATGGAAAGACGGCAGGTTTGACTCTGCATGGGTGCTTTACTGTCAGCGAGCAGTATTGAGGGACTGTGACTGTCAGCGAGCAGTATTGAGGGACTGTGACTGTCAGCGAGCGGTATTGAGGGACTGTGACTGTCAGCGAGCGGTATTGAGGGACTGTGACTGTCAGCGAGCAGTATTGAGGGACTGTGACTGTCAGCGAGCAGTATTGAGGGACTGTGACTGTCAGCGAGCGGTATTGAGGGACTGTGACTGTCAGCGAGCAGTATTGAGGGACTGTGACTGTCAGCGAGCAGTATTGAGGGACTGTGACTGTCAGCGAGCAGTATTGAGGGACTGTGAATGAATAGAACAGCCTTGAAGCACCAGTGACATTGTCTGAGCCCACTTTGGCTTTGGTTGAACTTTTGAGGTGCAATATGGCTGATGTACAGATGTAGGATCTTAATTTGAGCCAGTTGGTTACAGCAGGAAAATAATCCTGCAGCAACAGGAAATGTTTTAATTATTATATGAATTATAATGTATGGTAATTGTTGGGCAGGTTAATACATCAATATATAAAATAAGGGAAAATAAAGTCTGACATTTCTAAGTGGAAATTACAAACTTCAAAATACATTTGAAACCTAAAATACACGACACATTTTAAATGCAGGAAAGTTCTCCTGAAACAGGGTGATCAAATTAAGATCCTACACCTGTAAAATGGGTCAGATTTAAGGTGTGATTATGGCTGATATCAGAGGGGTCAGATTTAAGGTGTGATTATGGCTGATATCAGAGGGGCCCTATGTAGGGAACAGGGTTCCATTAGAGACGGACCCCTAAGGGCCCTATGTAGGGAACAGGGTTCCATTAGAGACTGACCCCTAAGGGCCCTGTGTAGGGAACAGGGTGCCATTAGAGACTGACCCCTAAGGGCCCTGTGTAGGGAACAGGGTTCCATTAGAGACTGACCCCCAAGGGCCCTATGTAGGGAACAGGGTTCCATTAGAGACTGACCCCCAAGGGCCCTATGTAGGGAACAGGGTCCCATTAGAGACTGACCCATGGTTCCTCTCTCCTCTGTGGCCATTAGAGACTGACCCATGGTTCCTCTCTCCTCTGTGGCCATTAGAGACTGACCCATGGTTCCTCTCTCCTCCGTGGCCATTAGAGACTGACCCATGGTTCCGCTCTCCTCCCTGGCCATTAGAGACTGACCCATGGTTCCTCTCTCCTCCGTGGCATTAGAGACTGACCCATGGGTCCTCTCTCCTCCCTGGCCATTAGAGACTGACCCATGGTTACTCTCTCCTCCGTGGCCATTAGAGACTGACCCATGGTTCCTCTCTCCTCCCTGGCCATTAGAGACTGACCCATGTGTCCTCTCTCCTCCGTGGCCATTAGAGACTGGCCCATGGTTCCTCTCTCCTCCGTGGCCATTAGAGACTGACCCATGGTTCCTCTCTCCTCCGTGGCCATTAGAGACTGACCCATGGTTCCTCTCTCCTCCGTGGCCATTAGAGACTGACCCATGGTTCCTCTCTCCTCCCTGGCCATTAGATACTGACCCATGGTTCCTCTCTCCTCCGTGGCCATTAGAGACTGACCCATGGTTCCTCTCTCCTCTGTGGCCATTAGAGACTGACCCATGGTTCCTCTCTCCTCCGTGGCCATTAGAGACTGACCCATGGTTCCTCTCTCCTCCCTGGCCATTAGAGACTGACCCATGGTTCCTCTCTCCTCCGTGGCCATTAGAGACTGACCCATGGTTCCTCTCTCCTCCGTGGCCATTAGAGACTGACCCATGGTTCCTCTCTCCTCCGTGGTCATTAGAGACTGACCCATGGTTCCTCTCTCCTCCCTGGCCATTAGAGACTGACCCATGGTTCCTCTCTCCTCCGTGGCCATTAGAGACTGACCCATGGGTCCTCTCTCCTCCCTGGCCATTAGCGACTAATCCATAGTTACTCTCTCCTCTGTGGCCATTAGAGACTGACCCATGGTTCCTCTCTCCTCCGTGGCCATTAGAGACTGACCCATGGTTCCTCTCTCCTCCGTGGCCATTAGAGACTGACCCATGGTTCCTCTCTCCTCCCTGGCCATTAGAGACTGACCCATGGTTCCTCTCTCCTCCGTGGCCATTAGAGACTGACCCATGGTTCCTTTCTGGACACATCTGTTTTCATCTTCACACAACCCTCACAGCTCTATTTTTCCAGTGAGATATACAGAGCTATTTTTCAATGTCAAAATGTACTCATACACTGTTACGGACCAAAAACATTGTTAGTTAGTGTGTGGTTAACTGGTAGTAGTAGTGCCCAGAATAGAACCAGCTGTGTATAATGCTTTAAGGGAAGACAGAATAGAACCAGCAGTGTCTAAGGCTTTAAGTGACATCATCTTTTTGTGTACATGTGTACATGTTTTTAGTGCATTTCCTCAACAATGCGTTTTGTTTTTAGCGTCCAGTGACCAGAAGATGTAGTTTCTCCAGAGAAACCCAACAACATGTCCTCATGCCTTCCATTGTAATAGAGCACGACGATACATTATTATGTTACTCCACTCTAACCCAGAAACGCTCCCGTTTCAAACTGGCAACGTTGTGATGAGGCTGAACTTACTGCTACTTCCTGGGGTTGGGTAGATAGATTAAATAGGACTTTCAGCATCACTGCGGTGAGTTATTTCTCCTTATTTTATCTCATGGGGTTGGGTAGATAGATTAAATAGGACTTTCAGCATCACTGCGGTCAGTTATGTCTCCTTATTTTATCTCATGGGGTTGGGTAGATAGATTAAATAGGACTTTCAGCATCACTGCGGTCAGTTATTTCTCCTTATTTTATCTCATGTACAGCGCCTTCTGAAAGTATTCAGACCCCTTGACTTTTTACACATTTTGGTACGTTTCAGCCTTATTCCAAAATTGATTAAATAGTTTTTTCCCCCCTCATCAATCTACACACAATACACCATAATGACATCACAATACCTCATAATGACATCACAATACCTCATAATGACATCACAATACCTCATAATGACATCACAATACCTCATAATGACATCACAATACCTCATAATGACAAAGCAAAAACAGGTTTTTAGAAATGTTTACAAATTTATATATATAAATTAAACTGAAATATCACATTTCCATAAGTATTCAGACCCTTTACTCAGTACTTTGTTGAAGCACCTTTGGCAGTGATTACAGCCTCAAGTCTTCTTGGGTGTGATGCTACAAGCTTGGCACACCTGTATTTGGGGAGTTTCTCCCATTCTTCTCTGCAGATCGTCTCAAGCTCTGTCAGGATAGATAGGGAGCGTCGCTGTATAGCTATTTTCAGGTCTCTCCAGAGATGTTAGATCAGGTTCAAGTTCAGGCTCTGGCTGGGCCACTCAAGGACATTCAGAGACTTGTCCTGAAGCCACTCCTGCGTTGTCTTGGCTGTGTGCTTAGGGTCGTTGTCCTGTTGGAAGGTGAACCTACGCCCCAGTCTGAGGTCCTGAGTGCTCTGGAGCAGGTTTTCATCAAGGATCTCTCTGTAATTTGCTATGTTCATCTTTGCCTTGATCCTGACTAGTCTCCCAGTCCCTGCCGCTGAAAAACATCCCCACAGCATGATGCTGCCACTACCAAGTTTCACTGTTGGGATGTTGCAGGTTTCCTCCAGACGTGATAATAGTCATTCTGGCCAAAGAGTTCAATCTTGGTTTCATCAGACCAGATAATTTTGTTTCTCATGGTTTCTCATGGTCTGCGAGTCCTTTTGGGGCCTTTTGGTAAACTCTAAGCAGGCCGTCATGTACCTTTTACTGAGGAGTGGCTTCCGTCTGGCCTCTTTACCATAAAGGCCTGATTGGTGGAGTGCTGCAGAGATGGTTGTCCTTCTGGAAGGTTCTTCCATCTTCACAGAGAAACTCTGGAGCTCTGTCAGAGTGACCATCGGGTTCTTGGTCACCTCCTTGACCACGGCTCTTCTCCTCCGGTTGCTCAGTTTGGCCGGGCGGCCAGCTCTAGGAAGAGTCTTGGTGGTTCCAAACTTCTTCCATTTAAGAATGATGGAGGCCACTGTGTTCTTGGGAACCTTCAATGCTGCAGGAATGTTTTGGTACCCTTCCCCAGATCTGTGCCTCGACACAATCCTGTCTCGGAGCTCTACAGACAATTCCTCCGACCTCATTGCTTGGTTTTTGCTCTGACATGCACTGTCAACTGTGGGACCTTTCTATAGACAGGTGTGTGCCTTTCCAAATCATGTCCAATCCATTGAATTTACCACAGGTGGACTCCATTCAACTTGTAGAAACATCTCAAGGATGATCAATTGACGCACACGCGCACCTGAGCTCAATTTTGAGTCTCATAGCAAAGGGTCTGAATAATTATGTAAATAAGGGTTTTTCTGGTTTTTATTTTTAATAAATTAGCAAACATTTCTAAAAACCTGTTTTCTCCTCGTCATTATGGGGTATTATGATGTCATTATGGGGTATTGTGATGTCATGATGGGGTATTGTGATGTCATTATGGGATATTGTGATGTGGTTGTGATTAATGCACTATCAACAACTAGTAAAGGTCCAACTAGCTGGTGGGGGGGGGGTCTGTTTATTTCTCCGTTGGGAGGTACACCACTCACACTTAATTCTGTGTAGAAATTATAAATACTCTCATTATTTAAATGTTTTTTTTATTTATTTTTAATGCGCTCCACATATTATCAACTTCCTGAAACACACCGGGTGACTTCTGATTGTTTTCTCTTCTGTGGTTGTTCTACTGTTATGGCACCACATCAAACCGCTCCATTAAGACCGTCTCATGAAGAGTTTTAAATAGTTCTTTAAGAAATGAGACATTCCTAACACGCCTAATTTTGCCCTGTGGATTAATATAATCACTTATCATAGGTGTTTTAACTCACTGAGTCATGGATTTTTATTTCAAAAGCTGTTTTTAATTCTTAACTTTCTCTGAAATGTGTTGCTCTTTTCAATCAGTTGTGGACAATTGGACAATCTTTTTTTGTTGAGGGTAAATATTACTGTCGGTAGACTAGACTTGCTAGTAGAAATGTCTGCTGGATGGAAAGACCAAGGAAGATGCTGTAAACTGTATTTGTCCTTAGTTAATAATACGTTGTCTCCCGACAGATGGAGTCATTGTAATGGTCTAAAGTAGTGCACTATATAGGGAATAGGGCTCTGGTCTAAAGTAGTGCACTATATAGGGAATAGGGCTCTGGTCTAATGTAGTGCACTATATAGGGAATAGGGCTCTGGTCTAATGTAGTGCACTATATAGGGAATAGGGCTCTGGTCTAATGTAGTGCTCTATATAGGGAATAGGGCTCTGGTCTAATGTAGTGTACTATATAGGGAATAGGGTTCTGGTCTAATGTAGTGCTCTATATAGGGAATAGGGCTCTGGTCTAATGTAGTGCTCTATATAGGGAATAGGGCTCTGGTCTAATGTAGTGCTCTATATAGGGAATAGGGTTCTGGTCTAATGTAGTGCTCTATATAGGGAATAGGGTTCTGGTCTAATGTAGTGCTCTATATAGGGAATAGGGCTCTGGTCTAATGTAGTGCTCTATATAGGGAATAGGGCTCTGGTCTAATGTAGTGCTCTATATAGGGAATAGGGTTCTGGTCTATAGTAGTGTACTATATAGGGAATAGGGCTCTGGTCTAATGTAGTGCACTATATAGGGAATAGGGCTCTGGTCTATAGTAGTGCACTATATAGGGAATAGGGCTCTGGTCAAATGTAGTGCACTATATAGGGAATAGGGCTCTGGTCTAATGTAGTGCACTATATAGGGAATAGGGTGCCATAGGGCTCTGGTCTAAAGTAGTGCACTATATAGGGAATAGGGCCCTGGTCTAAAGTAGTGCACTATATAGGGAATAGGGCTCTGGTCTAAAGTAGTGCACTATATAGGGAATAGGGTTCTAGTCTATAGTAGTGCACTATATAGGGAATAGGGTGCCATCTGGGACCTAGCCTGTCGATCTATCCACTGTTAATCACCTGAATGTTACTATAGAGGTCTATTGGACAGGTGTTTGTTACTATAGAGGTCTATTGGACAGGTGATTGTTACTATAGAGAAGGGGTTTGCCATCTAAAAGAGCCATGGGTTCTGAATACAAGTCAGTTCTATAACACATCCTTATACCATGTCTATCGTTTACATAAACATACCCCCCCCCCCCCCCCCCCCCCCCAAAGAAAGCTTTACAATGGGAGCAATATATGACATCATTCACCGTCTCTCAACTTCTTCTCCTTTCGAAGAGATCAAATGAATATGTATTGTTATTTTATATTCCAAATGCGGGCATTTTGTGAATTTCTGGTAATACGTAAATTATGTTTTATTTGAGTTCATTTTTTATTTGATTTTTTAAATTTCCCTGCCTGCCGTGAGCAAGAAATGTGATGTTTTTATCATGTGGATTGTGCCGATGCTCAAAGTAAGTCTGTCCTTGTTCCTTTTGTATAATGGACGGAGTAGGTTTGTGTTGTAGTACTCAAACAGCCTCAAAATCTATTGTTAATAGAACTTGTTGTTCTTCTTCTTATTATTATTATTATCGACTGCTTTAGATGCCAAAATGCATATTTAAAAAAAATAATAATAATAATAATAGCCTTGAATCTTATCTATTTATCAATCTATGGTTTTCATGATTATATAAAGAGAATGTATAGACAATCTGTCTTTTTTTTTTAAAGCTACTAAAATCACGGATATATAACAAAATGTACTTTTAAATCATGATCTCCATAACAATATTGTGTTATTAGTGCTTCTATTTCATGCTGTGACCCTGGTCAACGTGTACAAGGTTGAACAATAGCTGTTGTGTGTTAAGCCTTGAGGGTGCAGATCCCCTGCTATATGACAGGCCTACTAACACACCAACCAAGCAAGACTGGATCCACACATTTACTATGGGACTCTTTTGTTGTTTGCTAGAATTCACCACCGCAGTTACTTCATCTGTTCCCACGGGAACATGTTAATACCGTTTTGTTTTCTATAATATATTTGTGTTTACACTTTAGATTGGATTCTCTGTTTTGTTTTGTTTTTTATTCCTGAGGATGTGTGACGTCTGTTGTTTCTCATTTCATGGTATATATTACTGTGGCCATGCTTGTATTATCTTTTCATATTTGTTAGTAAATGGAACACATAATAAGAAACATCTGGAATTCCAGTTGGGGGGGGGGGGGGTTGTATCCCCAAGTTCACCTCCCCCCAATTTTATTTTTTTGTTTTTGTAAAGAAAGAGATCTGTGTTCTATATTTAGCTCAGTTTTCTAGAACTGTGTCGTCTCAGGATCTTTGACGTGTTCTAACACAAGATTGGTAACGGTTTAACGGTTTAACGGAAGCTTCTGATTGGCTTATTCAAGGAATAGTCAACACAGATGTTTTTTTTTTTTCTCGTTTGGATTATTTAGGTAGCTGTGAAATTAAGACTCTCTGACTAAAAAGGTTGTTGTTGCAAAACAAAAGTTGGTCTACCTAGTTCTCGTACTATTCATTCATTTAATCATGTTGTCTGTCTATTGTTTTAAATATCTCACAACATACAAGAATCATTCTGTTTCTATCGGTTTTTTAAAAATGGTTCTGAAGACAAACCGTAAGAGCTGATATCTTATTTATGCTACTACTACTGCTGCCTGCTTCTTCTGTGTCCCACACTGAACTGAAGACGAAACATCTACCTGTGTAATGTGTGTTCCTCTAGACTGATACCTAGCTAGCTAGCTGGCTTTCTGATGGTTCCTCTAGACTGATAGCTAGCTAGCTAGCTTTCTGATGGTTCCTCTAGACTGATACCTAGCTAGCTAGCTTTCTGATGGTTCCTCTAGACTGATACCTAGCTAGCTGGCTTTCTGATGGTTCCTCTAGACTGATACCTAGCATGCTAGCTTTCTGATGGTTTTGCTGTGTGGACCAGGATCGTGCTGAATTTGCTGTTCTTTCTCTCTACATTTTTCAATTTTCTCCTCTTGAGTTTTTATTTGTAATGCACTTAAACAGTCATTTACTGCAAGATACTGTGAAATGTATTTTTGGGGACGCTATGATGATATAACTTGTCAATGTGACTCTTTGATATAAAAAATAAATACAACATTTAACACCAAGTTTCTGTGTTCTTGATGTTAATTCTGTGTTTCTTAATGTAACGCCGTTAGTCTGGGCTCTATTTAGACTGGTGTTCTATGTAGACTGGTGTTCTATGTAGACTGGTGTTCTATGTAGACTGGTGTTCTATGTAGACTGGTGTTCTATGTAGTCTGGGTTCTATGTAGACTGAGTTCTATGTAGACTGTTATTCTATGTAGTCTGGGTTCCATGTAGTCTGGTGTTCTATGTAGACTGGTGTTCTATGTAGACTGGGTTCTATGTAGACTGGTGTTCTATGTAGACTGGTGTTCTATGTAGACTGGGTTCTATGTAGACTGGTGTTCTATGTAGCCTGGGTTCTATATAGACTGAGTTCTATGTAGTCTGGGTTCTATGTAGACTGGTGTTCTATGTAGACTGGGTTCTATGTAGACTGGGGTTCTATGTAGACTGGGGTTCTATGTAGTCTGGGTTCTATGTAGACTGGTGTTCTATGTAGTCTGGTTTCTATGTAGTCTGGGTTCTATGTAGACTGGGTTCTATGTAGACTGGGTTCTATGTAGACTGGTGTTCTATGAGGTTGAAAACGGTTGTTGACAAATGGCACAGATTCTGTCTCCCTCTTGAGGCCACAACTAACCACAGATAGAGAAGGGGTGGGGGGTGTCTGTTCATTACCACCTTGAATGGCCGCTCTCCTCTGTTGAACTGTTTATTTAATCCAATAACAGGGAAATCACTTTTTTTTATTGTGTCCTGAGGAAACAACCTGGCCTCAGGGCAATATGTAGGATTTGGTACGTAATTTTTTTTCCCCTTCATTTAGTATGATACATCATGTGACGTTAGGTTACGTTACGAATGGAATAGCGGTTGTACAATACCATATACATTTAGATGATGTATAGTATTATAACTAGTATTATAACGTCTTTCTCTGAGACCAGGCTGCTTGTTGCATCATAACAACAAAGAAGAAGAATTAATTGAAAATGTACGTTTCTGATTAGAAGAGCTAACAACAAAGGTTAGGAGAATTAGGTTAGGAGGGGGAAGGGTTCGCTAAAATGTTCCTGTTTGTAATGTATCACACTTTAGTGGAGATGCACAAATGTACTTCAGATGACCAACGTGAGTCCAGTCTGGAGGACCTGATCAACAGCACCCTGCCATAACCCCCAGTCATTTCAGATCAACCTATTGTTCATCTCTTATGGGATTTTGATGAATAATGACTCAATGATGTATACATTTAACTTAAAATTATAACTAAACAGAATACTACTATGTTACTGTATGGATGTATGAATCTTATTATAATCATAATACTGAATTATAATGTGTGTAGTTTTAGTCAAGAGTTAGAACAAGGACTTTCTGTTCCTTGTTTGAAACGAATGGAGCTATCGTCAGACCGGCAGGAATGCTGTGTTCCTTACTGGACATCCTGTCTCTACCCAGGGAGGGGAGAGGACCTTGGGCTAGTAGTAGATTGTTTAACAGCTGGCAGACAATGTGAGAAGGCTTGTGAACTATATTGCCGTTTGTATCTGAGAGGAGGGACATTTATGACGAAATGTGAGGTATATAAACCAATGTACATGGTATTATGGTGAGCGCTCTCGATAATAAATGCTATTGGCTAACTTTTGATAGACTGGTCTCTGTCTATTTTTATGCAAATAAGGATCTTACAAATTCTTAGAAACAGACAGAGTGATTTTAATTGAATTGGTTAATGAACACATATAGGAATTGTTATATTCCTTTTAACATAATCAGAGCTCCCCAACCTCTGCCCAGAACTTTGAAATGATGTCAATATTTCCCATTTCTACTACGGTTCATGATGACGAATATATATGCATGCAGTGGGGCAAAAAAGTATTTAGTCAGCCACCAATTGTGCAAGTTCTCCCACTTAACAAGATGAGAGAGGCCTGTAATTTTCATCAAAGGTACACTTCAACTATGACAGACAAAATCAGAAGAGAAAATCACATTGTAGGATTTTTTATGAATTTATTTGCAAATGATGGTGGAAAATAAGTATTTGGTCAATAACGAAAGTTTATCTCAATACTTTGTTATAAACCCTTTGTTGGCAATGACAGAGGTCAAACGTTTTCTGTAAGTCTTCACAAGGTTTTCACACACTGTTGCTGGTATATTGGCCCATTCCTCCATGCAGATCTCCTCTAGAGCAGTGATGTTTTGGGGCTGTTGCTGGGCAACACAGACTTTCAACTCCCTCCAAAGATTTTCTATGGGGTTGAGATCTGGAGACTGGCTAGGCCACTCCAGGACCTTGAAATGCTTCTTACGAAGCCACACCTTCGTTGCCCGGGCGGTTTGTTTGGGAACATTGTCATGCTGGAAGACCCAGCTACGTTTCATCTTCAATGCCCTTGCTGATGGTAGGCTTTGTTACTTTGGTCCCAGCTCTCTGCAGGTCATTCACTAGGTCCCCCCGTGTGGTTCTGGGATTTTTGCTCACCGTTCTTGTGATCATTTTGACCCCACTGGGTGAGAGCGTGGAGCCCCAGATCGAGGGAGATTATCATTGGTCTTGTATGTCTTCCATTTCCTAATAATTGCTCCCACAGTTGATTTCTTCAAACCAAGCTGCTTACCTATTGTAGATTCAGTCTTCCCAGCCTGGTGCAGGTCTACAATTTTGTTTTTGGTGTCCTTTGACAGCTCTTTGGCCTTGGCCATAGTGGAGTTTGGAGTGTGACTGTTTGAGGTTGTGGACATGTGTATTTTATACTGATAACAAGTTCAAACAGGTGCCATTAATACAGGAAACAAGTGGAGGAGCCTCTTAAAGAAGAAGTTACAGGTCTGTGAGAGCCAGAAATCTTGCTTGTTTGTAGGTGACCAAATACTTATTTTCCACCATAATTTGCAAATAAATTCATAAAAAGATCCTACAATGTGATTCTCTGGATTTTTAAAAATCATTCCATATATAGTGCACTAGAAAATAGGATGCCATTTGAGACTTACCCAAGTAGCATAAGATCTCAGAGAAAATAAATAGCTTGGTGCTGTTTGGCTGAAAACAGAAGCTGGGAGAAAACCACTAGCTTTCATAATGTGAAACCTGATTCATGTCCCGGCGTTCTCATGGTGGGAGAGGAAACGTCATCTCAATGGGAACACTTACTGGACCGAGGCTTTTCAGACATAAAAAAAAAAAATATATTTTATCCCTTTTTCGGGGTATCCAATTGGTAGTTACAGTCTTGTCTCATCGCCGCAACTCCCGTACGGACTCAGGAGAGGCGAAGATGGAGAGTCGTGCGTCCTCCGAAACACGACCCAGCCTGCTTCTTCTGCCGGCCAAACCCTCCCCTAACACATACGGCGCTGGGCCAAACCCTCCCCTAACACATACGGCGCTGCGCTAGGCCAATTGTCCGCCGCCCCATGGGTTTCCCGGTCGCGGCCGGCTGCTACAGAGCCTGGACTCGAACCCAGAATCTCTAGTGGCACAGCGAGTACTGAGATGCAGTGCCTTAGACCACCGCCCCACTCGGGAGGCCATCTTTTTACCGTTCACTCTATTATAATATAATTCACTACTGTAATTTACTGGGAATTATAATATAATTCACTACTGTAATTTAGTGTGAATTATAATATAATGTGAATTATAATATAACATCATTCACTACTGTAATTTAGTGTGAATTATAACATCATTCACTACTGTAATTTACTGTGAATTATAACATTATTCACTACTGTAATTTACTGTGAATTATAACATCATTCACTACTGTAATTTACTGTGAATTATAACATCATTCACTACTGTAATTTACTGTGAATTATAACATTATTCACTACTGTAATTTACTGTGAATTATAACATCATTCACTACTGTAATTTACTGTGAATTATAACATCATTCACTACTGTAATTTACTGTGAATTATAACATCATTCACTACTGTAATTTACTGTGAATTATAGTATAATTCACTACTGTAATTTACTGGGATTATAATATAATTCACTACTGTAATTTAGTGTGAATTATAATATAATGTGAATTATAATATAACATCATTCACTACTGTAATTTAGTGTGAATTATAGTATAATTCACTACTGTAATTTAGTGTGAATTATAATATAATTCACTACTGTAATTTACTGGGAATTATAATGTAATTCACTACTGTAACTTACTGGGAATTATAATATAATTTTCATTATACACTATCTACAGTAGTATCTACATCTTCAGTCCAGGCAGTAAACATATCCTGCAGTACTGACTTTAACTGCATGGCATAGATTTTACTTGAAGAATTGACAAACCCTAGATACTTCATTGAGGATTTTTTTTTGTGAAAGACCAATGGCGTGGAGTTACTCTTGTTAAAATGTCTCATTTAATTTCTCAGCCAAGTCTTTTTTCATGTATATTTTTCTGTAGAGAATCAAGGTCAGGAGCAGTCAGTCAGAGACTCGGACAATAGAGGCACCTCCAGCATCGTCTGGGACCACTGGATTTAGCCATGACTCCATGGAGAAAGAATGTAATCATTGTTTCCCTGCATGTCAAGCTGTCGCAAACACACACACACACACACACACACACACACACACACACACACACACACACACACACACACACACACACACACGCAAACACACACACACACCGCTGTCAACAACAACTATAGAATATATGCTAAGCTACGCCACAGCATAATCATCACACGTTTTCTATGTCATCCTCGTGGAGAACACTTGCAGTGTGCGTGGTAAACAGCAACTGGATAAATGGACCTCTGGCCCTCGTTTCCCTGTTGTTGCCTAGAGAGATCCCATCAGTGACGGCACGATACAGAATGGACCCGTCCATCAGGTTGTGTCACAAATGCCCCTTCCCCACCCCTCACTATTTCCCATAGGGCTCTGGTCTCAAGTAGTGCACTACGTAGGGAATCGGGTGCTGTTTGGAACACGGTACCTGTCTGTCGGTAGCATGATGAGATGGTAATAGTTATGTATCACGTTGAGACAGGATCCTCGTCTCAGTCCTCTGAGACCACAGCTGTTGTGTTACGGAGACAGTGGGCTGCATCTCAATTGGTTTAAAGTAGTGCACTATGTAGGGAATAGGGTGCCATTTGGGATGCAAACAGGGAAACAGCCCACTGGATTACTGTTCTGCCCTAGCCTGTTCCTGTTCCTGTCTTACAGGTCATACCACGTCTTTTCAATCATATAGCTCAATATGAAACCCTTTGTGATTGGATGTGGTGTGTTGATTGATGAGGTCATACCACATCTATCCAATCATATAGCTCAATATGAAACCCTTTGTGATTGGATGTGGTGTGTTGATTGATGAGGTCATACCACATCTATCCAATCATATAGCTCAATATGAAACCCTTTGTAATTGGATGTGGTGTGTTGATTGATGAGGTCATACCACATCTATCCAATCATATAGCTCAATATGAAACCCTTTGTGATTGGATGTGGTGTGTTGATTGATGAGGTCATACCACATCTATCCAATCATATAGCTCAATATGAAACCCTTTGTGATTGGATGTGGTGTGTTGATTGATGAGGTCATACCACATCTATCCAATCATATAGCTCAATATGAAACCCTTTGTGATTGGATGTGGTGTGTTGATTGATGAGGTCATACCACATCTATCCAATCATATAGCTCAATATGAAACCCTTTGTGATTGGATGTGGTGTGTTGATTGATGAGGTCATACCACATCTATCCAATCATATAGCTCAATATGAAACCCTTTGTGATTGGATGTGGTGTGTTGATTGATGAGGTCATACCACATCTATCCAATCATATAGCTCAATATGAAACCCTTTGTGATTGGATGTGGTGTGTTGATTGATGAGGTCATACCACATCTATCCAATCGTATAGCTCAATATGAAACCCTTTGTGATTGGATGTGGTGTGTTGATTGATCAGGTCATACCACATCTATCCAATCATATAGCTCTACTTTCCTAATGACAGGTGGGAACTAACACAGAGTGGGGTGTGAGGTGACTGGAGAGTGATGTCATAGAAAAACATGTGCTATCTAGAACCTCATAGGTTTCTTCGACTGTCCCCATAGGAGAACCCTTTTTGTTTCCAGGTTAGGCCCTTCTGGGTTCCCTTACTATAGAAGGTTCTACAGTTCTATCTGGAAACAAGAAGGGTTCTCCTATGGAGACAGCCAAAGGTCCCTTTTGGAGTATGAGAGAAAGAGTATGAGAGTATGAGTATGAGAGATAGTGCTACTCATGAGAGGACAACCATGAGAGGACGGTCATGAGAGGACGGTCATGAGAGGAACGGTCATGAGAGGACAACCATGAGAAGACGGTCATGAGAGGACAACCATGAGACGACAACCATGAGAGGATGGTCATGAGAGGACGGTCTTGAGAGGACGGTCTTGAGAGGACGGTCTTGAGAGGACGGTCTTGAGAGGACGGTCATGAGAGGACGGTCATGAGAGGAACGGTCATGAGATGACAACCATGAGAGGACCGTCATGAGAGGACAATCATGAGAGGACGGTCATGAGAAGAAGTTCTTGAGAGGACGATAATCGGATGACAACCATGAGAGGACCGTCATGCGAGGACGGTCTTGAGAGGACCGTCATGAGAAGACAACCATGAGAGGACCGTCATGAGATGACAACCATGAGAGGACCGTCATGAGATGACAACCATGCGAGGACGGTCATGCGAGGACGGTTTTGAGAGGAAGGTCATGAGAGGACGGTCATGCGAGGACGGTCTTGAGAGGAAGGTCATGAGAGGACGGTCATGCGAGGACGGTCTTGAGAGGAAGGTCATGCGAGGACGGTCATGCGAGGACGGTCTTGAGAGGACAGTCATGAGAGGACGGTCATGAGAGGTCGGTCATGAGAGGACGGTCATGCGAGGACGGTCTTGAGAGGACGGTATTGAGAGGACGGTATTGAGAGGACGGTCTTGAGAGGACGGTCATGCGAGGACGGTCTTGAGAGGACAGCAGATAATTTGGAAAAAGTTTGAAGTAGTTCACATAATTCATAAAATACTCCATTAAAGACAAATCAAGAATTCCATTATTATAATGTAGACTTTGCTTTTAAATCCACTACATAGAAAGGCAGACAGCCTTACAGTAAAAGGATGAGACATGACAGGGTAGGTCTTCCTGACAGGCAGACCACAGGCTGTGAGGATTGACAACAACACCTCCTCCACAATGACTATTAACACAGGGTCCCCCAGGGCTGTGTCCTCAGGCCTCTGCTGTACTCCCTGTTCACCCACAAATTGACTCAACACAGGGGTCCCCCAGGGCTGTGTCCTCAGCCCTCTGCTGTACTTCCTGTTCACCCACAAACTGACTCTTAACACAGGGCCCCCCAAGGGCTGTTTCCTCAGTCCTCTGCTGTACTCCCTGTTCACCCACACACACTGACTCAACACAGGGGGCAGTAATCATTTAGTTGTCTAGAAGGAACCTGCAGTAATCATTTAGTTGTCTAGAAGGAACCTGCAGTAATCATTTAGTTGTCTAGAAGGAACCTGCAGTAATCATTTAGTTGTTCAGAGGGAACCTGCAGTAATCATTTAGTTGTCTAGAAGGAACCTGCAGTAATCATTTAGTTGTTCAGAAGGAACCTGCAGTAATCATTTAGTTGTTCAGAAGGAACCTGCAGTAATCATTTAGTTGTCTAGAAGGAACCTGCCCTACACCTTTAGCTGGACGGCGTATGCAGTGTGTTTAATGTACATAGGACTAATACATCTGAAAAATGACCACATGCCTAGAAAAGGATGTTATGTTTTGAAGATCACAGTGATCAACCACAAAGAGCAATGTCCTATACAGCTGGGGGATAGCCTGCTGTTTCATCACTAATTGTACTTAATTGTCCAGCTTTTCTTCTTTCTCTCTGTGTGTTTGTGTGTGTGTGTGTCTCTCTCTCTCTCTCTGTGTGTTTGTGTGTGTCTCCCTCTCTCTCTCCCTCTCTCTCTCTCTGTGTGTGTGTTTGTGTGTGTCTCTCTCTCTCTCTCTCTCTCTCTCTCTCTCTCTCTCTCTGTGTGTTTGTCTCTCTCTCTCTCTCTCTCTCTCTCTCTCTCTCTCTCTCTCTCTCTCTCTGTGTTTGTGTGTGTGTGTCTCTCTCTCTTTCTGTGTGTTTGTGTGTCTCTCTCTCTCTCTCTGTGTGTGTGTGTGTGTGTGTGTGTGTGTGTGTGTGTGTGTGTGTGTGTGTGTAAATGTTTTCTATCTATATTTGCACACAGTAACAGGTGGCAGTGTGTTGTACAGAAGATAGAAAATCAGAAACGGGAAAACATGAAAATAAGCAAGAAGGACGGACAGAGGAGAGAGAGAGAGAGAGAGAGAGAGAGAGAGAGGGAGAGAGAGAGAGAGAGAGAGAGAGAGAGTGAGAGAGAAAGAGAGAGAGAGAGAGAGAGAGAGAGAGAGAGAGAGAGAGAGAGAGATAGAGAGAGGGGATGGTAACTTGTCATGAGAGCCGGAGAAAGGGGAGGGGGTTGTGTCATATTTCTAGTGGTCCCACAGATCCCTCCTTACAGACTTACAGAACAACAGGTGAAACGGACCCTTACAGAGCAGTCTAGTCCCCAACCCAGAGGTCCACACACCTCCGAACCCCCAGACATCTCTCTCTTTCTTTCTCCTTCTCTATTCCTCTCTCTGTCTCCCCATTTGCCTTCTTCTTCGGTTCCAGGTCTGAGTTCCAACCATCCGAGGTCTTCCATGATGTTCATCAGTAACAGAGTCTGGATGGAGGAAGAGCAACAACGCAGTAGGAATTAAAACGGGTTGAAGATACATTTTTGGGAAAAAAAGCCCACAAGGTTTTATTTCCTCGTCATCTATAAAGGTGAGTTTTTTTTTGTTAACAGTTTTTTCATTCTGTTTTTAATTCATTTTGTATGAATTTGTCAATATATTCTCATATTTCAACAAATTAATTTACATCAAATCATGTTTTTTTTGTGTGGTTTTTTCCCCCCCTAAATGATTGGCTTGACAAATACATCCAGTAAAACGTTAGTTTTGTTTGGATTTGAATTTCAATGTATTGCAATTTATAGATAATTAATTTGTTTACGATGATGTAAAAAATGTTGATTTTCAACGTGAACATTTATTTACTCAATTGTGTGTCGTGTTTAAACATAATAATAATTTCAACTTTGAAAATATGCAAACAATTACAGAAGGAAAATATATCAACATATTAATATCAACATTATTTCCAAATATAAATGGATTCATTATTATTATTACTAATAATATTATTATTATTGTGATGTTTGGTGTCACTATCGGTGATCGTTTTGACGTTAAGTGTCACTAGTCTAATTTAATCAACTAAATTCTTACATTTTATATTTTAGACATTTTCCTTTAATGAAAATATGGAATCGTCGTAAATCGTCCCCTGGAACAAACGACAGTTCAGTGCCTTGCTCAAAGGGCACGTCGACATATTTTTAACACCTCGTCGTCTCTAACCGCCAGGCTACAACCACCAATAAAAATATTTGTCAACAAAATGTTTGGACCAGTTGCTGTTAATTGGTTTAAATATAATACATCTATGAATCCATATATGGGCATTTTCGTTGAGCACCTGCTGTTTTAGAGCCTCGACTGGCTGAGACTGCTCCGAACCAGAAACAGGGTCGTGTTCAGTAGGCACACAACGTGGCTGGATGGGGAGGGACTACCTGTACTGGGCCAATGAGAAACAAGTATTTTTCACATTCAAAACACTTTGCAACGTTGTACTGAACTCAGACCGCCTCCCTCTCTCTCCTATAAGGTGTAGGATTGAGACTGAGGCTGGTTGTATATCTGTAATGTATCTCGGGGTTTCCCTCCTAGGCGTGTCTAAGGTCTGTCTGTGTCCGTAGCTGATTCCCTCTGCAGCCATGGAGCAGCCCGTGATGAAAGCCAGATCGCCAGTGGGTCAGATGTGTTCGGTGGTGGCACCCGCCTCGGCCAAGCAGCCTTCCTCCGCCCCCTCTCCCTCCAACACCATGGGCCCCAAGGAGGTGGGAGACAGAGGCTATATCCCACACGGAGCCCTATTCCCTACAGTATATAGTGACAATAGGAGGGTGCACATGGAGCCCTATTCCCTACAGTATATAGTGGTCATAGGAGGTTCCACATGGATCCCTATTCCCTACAGTATATAGTGACAATAGGAGGGTGCACATGGAGCCCTATTCCCTACAGTATATAGTGACAATAGGAGGGTCCACATGGAGCCCTATTCCCTACAGTATATAGTGGCCATAGGAGGGTCCACATGGAGCCCTATTCCCTACAGTATATAGTGGCCATAGGAGGGTCCACATGGAGCCCTATTCCCTACAGTATATAGTGGTCATAGGAGGGTCCACATGGAGCCCTATTCCCTACAGTATTTCCTACAGTATATAGTGGTCATAGGGGCTGATAAGACCAGTCATTTGGATAAAAGTATCAATAATCAGTGTTTCCTGGTCCTCGGGTCCCAAAGGGAAGTGCCCAGTTTAGGTTTTGCCCTCGGACCGACCCACTAGATTCAACTGATGACCTCTTCATCACCTCTTCGTCATCGGGCCTTTAGTTGAATCTGGTGTGTTACTTATAGGGAACCTCTTTGGGCCCCCGGGACCAGGGTTGGGAAACACGTGTCTAAATGACTTCAATTATCTTATAATTAGTCAATTTACTTCCAGAATTGACTGCATTCAATTCAAATAGACACCCCAAACCTGGCATGGTAAGTTGTTGTAGATGACAGTGACATAGCTACATGACATAGATTCTGATATATTAGGTGGAGTGGTTGTAGATGACAGTGACATAGCTACATGACATAGATTCTGATATATTAGGTGGAGTGGTTGTAGATGACACTGACATGACATAGAGTCTGATATATTAGGTGGAGTGATTATAGATGACAGTGACATAGCTACATGACATAGAGTCTGATATATTAGGTGGAGTGGTTGTAGATGACAGTGACATAGCTACATGACATAGATTCTGATATATTAGGTGGAGTGATTATAGATGACAGTGACATAGCTACATGACATAGAGTCTGATATATTAGGTGGAGTGGTTGTAGATGACAGTGACATAGCTACATGACATAGATTCTGATATATTAGGTGGAGTGGTTGTAGGTAACAGTGACATAGCTACATGACATAGATTCTGATATATTAGGTGGAGTGGTTGTAGATGACAGTGACATAGCTACATGACATAGATTCTGATATATTAGGTGGAGTGGTTGTAGATAACAGTGACATAGCTACATGACATATGTGTTCTGATATATTAGGTGGAGTGGTTGTAGATGACAGTGACATAGCTACATGACATAGATTCTGATATATTAGGTGGAGTGGTTGTAGATGACAGTGACATAGCTACATGACATAGATTCTGATATATTAGGTGGAGTGGTTGTAGATGACAGTGACATAGCTACATGACATAGATTCTGATATATTAGGTGGAGTGGTTGTAGGTAACAGTGACATAGCTACATGACATAGATTCTGATATATTAGGTGGAGTGGTTATAGATGACAGTGACATAGCTACATGACATATGTTCTGATATATTAGGTGGAGCTGATTCTGGTGAAGGAGCACAACGGGGTCCAGTTCACCACCTCCACGTTGGTCAGCCCTGCTGGGCACCCCCACGGCCACGGCCACGGCCTTGCTCTGGGCCCCAGTCACGGACACACCCCTGTCCCCGGAGAAGAGAGGGAGACCTGGGGGAAGAAGATCGACTTTCTCCTGTCTGTGATAGGGTTCGCTGTGGACCTGGCCAACGTGTGGAGGTTCCCCTATCTCTGCTATAAGAACGGAGGAGGTGAGAAGGAGGGAGGGAGGGAGGGAGTGAGTGTGTGGAGGTTCCCCTATCTCTGCTATAAGAACGGAGGAGGTGAGAAGGAGGGAGGGAGTGGAGGTTCCCCTATCTCTGCTATAAGAACGGAGGGGGTGAGAAGGAGGGAGGGAGGGAGGGAGTGTGTGGAGGTTCCCCTATCTCTGCTATAAGAACGGAGGGGGTGAGAAGGAGGGAGGGAGTGTGTGGAGGTTCCCCTATCTCTGCTATAAGAACAGAGGAGGTGAGGAGGGAGGGAGAAAGAGAGATGGAGAGAGATATCTTCTGCACAGATTCTGTCAGACCTGGACCCTGACAGTAAATTTCAGTAAGACCAAAATAATGGTGTTCCTAAAAAGGTCCAGTCGCCAGGACCACAAATACAAATTCCATCTAGACACTGTTGCCCTAGAGCACACAAAAAACTATACATACCTCGGCCTAAACATCAGCGCCACAGGTAACTTCCACAAAGCTGTGAACGATCTGAGAGACAAGGCAAGAAGGGCATTCTATGCCATCAAAAGGAACATAAATTCAACATACCAATTAGGATCTGGCTAAAAATACTTGAATCAGTTGTAGAATCCATTTCCCTTTATGGTTGTGAGGTCTGGGGTCCGCTAATTATACCCGCTAAATTTAAAAATCCAGAAAAGAGCCGTTAAATTCTACAACCACCTAAAAGGAAGCGATTCCCAAACCTTCCATAACAAAGCCATCACCTACAGAGAGATGAGCCTGGAGAAGAGTCCCCTAAGCAAGCTGGTCCTGGGGCTCTGTTCACAAACACAAACACACCCTACATAGCCCCAGGACAGCAGCACAATTAGACCCAACCAAATCATGAGAAAACAAAAAGATAATTACTTGAAACATTGGAAAGAATTAACAAAAAAACAGAGCAAACTAGAATGCTATTTGGCCCTACACAGAGAGTACACAGCAGCAGAATACCTGACCACTGTGACTGCCCCAAACTTAAGGAAAGCTTTGCCTATGTACAGACTTAGTGAGCATAGCCTTGCTATTGAGAAAGGCCGCTGTAGGCAGACATGGCTCTCAAGAGAAGATAGGCTATGTGCTCACTGCCCACAAAATGAGGTGAAAACTG
>NC_143023.1:2947500-2980000 GCF_057628025.1 Oncorhynchus mykiss
CTGACCGTCCTGCTGCTGCGTGGGGTCACCCTCCCTGGAGCCATAGATGGCATTAAGGCCTACCTCAGCGTCGACTTCTTACGACTCTGTGAGCCTCAGGTAAGAATGGGGGAGAGGGAGGAGAGATAGAGAGACAGGAAGGAGTGAGAGAAACAGAAAGAGAAAGATTGGGAGACAGAGAGAGAGAGAGAGAGAGAGAGCGAGAAAAAGAAAGAAAGAGAGAGAGACAGAGAAAGAGAGAAAGAGAGAAAGAAAGAAAGAAAGAAAGAAGGAAGGAGAGAGAGAGAGAGAGAGAGAGAGAGAGAGAGAGAGAGGACAAGAGTGAGATCGAAGGGGAGTATTTAGAGGTGATAAAAGTTTCCTTATTGAGTTTCACAGACACACTAGTATTACAGCTCTGGTCCAGTCCTTGTCTCTCATAGACACACTAGTATTACAGTTCTGGTCCAGTCCTCGTCTCTCACAGACACACTAGTTTTACAGCTCTGGTCCAGTCCTTGTCTCTCACAGACACACTGGTATTACAGCTCTGGTCCAGTTTTTGTCTCTCATGGGGACACCCTCCACCAGCTGAGACACCCTCCTGTTTAGGGAAAGGGGGGGGGTACCTAGTCAGTTGCATTCAACTGAAATGTGTCTTCCTGCATTTAACCCAGTCAGAGAGGTGCAGGTTGCTGCCTCAATCAACATCCACAGCGCCCGGGGAACAGTGGGTCAACTGCCTTGTTCAGGGGAACAGTGGGTTAAATGCCTGTTCAGGGGAACAGTGGGTTAACTGCCTTGTTCAGGGGAACAGTGGGTTAACTGCCTTGTTCAGGGGAACAGTGGGTTAACTGCCTTGTTCAGGGGAACAGTGGGTTAACTGCCTTGTTCAGGGGAACAGTGGGTTAACTGCCTTGTTCAGGGGAACAGTGGGTTAACTGCCTTGTTCAGGGGAACAGTGGGTTAACTGCCTGTTCAGGGGAACAGTGGGTTAACTGCCTTGTTCAGGGGAACAGTGGGTTAACTGCCTGTTCAGGGGAACAGTGGGTTAACTGCCTTGTTCAGGGGAACAGTGGGTTAACTGCCTTGTTCAGGGACAGAATGACAGATTTTTAACCTTGTCAGCTTGGTGATTCGATCCAGCAATCTCGCTCTAACCACTAGGCTACCTGCATATATATATACTGTATACACATTGTGTGCGTGTGTTTATGTGTGTGTGTGAGAGAGATATGCTGATGTTTATTTCTGTATTTTAACGCCACAGGTAGTCATTTAGTGCAGGAAAATAAAAGGTTCGTTATGAACAATTTAATATTTCAGTGTCCATGAAATCCCGACTGATGAAATGTATATATGAATCATTTGCCTTAATAAGGGCGCTGTAAGAATCTCCAGCTGTTCCCCCCCCCCTCTTCCCCTCCAGTAGCAACGCACACGACCGCTAAGGACTCAAAGCAACAATTTGAGAATTAGATTAGACACATGCATGCAGCAACAATTTGCTAAATTACCCCGTATTCACAAGTGTCTTTCATCTTTCTGTTGAATGAGTTTCCTGCAATTATCTCTAATAACAGCCTTCTCCCCCCTCCCCCCTGTGTCTTTTGTCCTCTGTCCCCTGGCTGTTTGTTGTGGTAGGTCTGGATAGACGCTGCCACTCAGATCTGCTTCTCTTTGGGAGTCGGGTTTGGTGTGCTAATAGCGTTCTCCAGCTATAACAAATTCAGCAACAACTGCTATAGGTAAAGTAGAAGCACAGAACAAAACCAGGGGTTCCGTGTCCCAAATAACACCCTATTCACTATACAGTGCACTACTTTAGACCAGGACCCATAGGGCTCTGGTTGAAAGTAGTGCACTGCGTAGGGAATAGGGTGCTATTTGGTATGCTACCCCTCAGTGTTTATAGTCTCTATTAGAGAGGCGAACAGAGGTGACAAACTGCTGCTGAGCTGGTGAATTACAATACCTTTGAAGGCCCTTACCTACTGGTCAATGTCTATAACACCAGTCTGTTCTATAGAGGACAGTAATACCTACTGGTCATGTCTATAACACCAGTCTGTTCTATAGAGGACAGTAATACCTACTGGTCATGTCTATAACACCAGTCTGTTCTATAGAGGACAGTAATACCTACTGGTCATGTCTATAACACCAGTCTGTTCTGGATCTACCAGGTATATGAATATGTTCTTGTCATCTTCACTCTCTCTTCCAGAGATGCCATCATCACCAGTTCCATCAACTCCCTGACCAGCTTCTTCTCCGGCTTTGTCATCTTCTCCTTCCTGGGTTACATGTCCCATAAACACAGCGTGCCATTGGACAAGGTGGCCACAGACGGTCAGTATTCGTAATGTTTTGGACAAGGTGGCCACAGACGGTCAGTATTCTTATTGTTCTGGACAAGGTGACCACAGACGGTCAGTATTCTTAGTGTTCTGGACAAGGTGACCACAGACGGTCAGTATTCTTAGTGTTCTGGACAAGGTGGCCACAGACGGTCAGTATTCTTAGTGTTCTGGACAAGGTGGCCACAGACGGTCAGTAGTCATAGTGTTCTGGACAAGGTGACCACAGACGGTCAGTATTCTTAGTGTTCTGGACAAGGTGGCCACAGACGGTCAGTATTCTTAGTGTTCTGGACAAGGTGACCACAGACGGTCAGTATTCTTAGTGTTCTGGACAAGGTGGCCACAGACGGTCAGTATTCTTAGTGTTCTGGACAAGGTGGCCACAGACGGTCAGTAGTCATAGTGTTCTGGACAAGGTGACCACAGACGGTCAGTATTCTTAGTGTTCTGGACAAGGTGACCACAGACAGTCAGTGTTCTTAGTGTTCTGGACAAGGTGACCACAGACGGTCAGTATTCTTAATGCTTCGCACTCTTTTCTCAGATAACGATGGAGACCTGAAATGATTGTTTTGTTCTTTATAAAAAATAGTTAGATGTATTGACATTTCCAATAGATTTTTCAGCCAATCATTATTTGTGTGTTGGGATCTCTAAATTGATGTCATGTCCACTTGCCTTTATGACGTGCAATATTAAATGTGGTTTATCAAAATGTTTATCAAAAAACCTGCTCTGGTCTTGGTGTCAGGGCTGATTGGAAATCTATATGTGTTTATCAGCACAAATCAATCATGTGGTCTACATTGTCACCGCTGTTGATTAAACAAATGTTGGATTTGCTGCGTTCTTCAGACAAGTCTCCCATCACAAAATAGATGTTTGATTAACACGAGATAACTAAATCATTCATCTGTGTTGTTGTGTCCCATAAAGGTCCTGGTCTGGTGTTCATCATCTACCCAGAGGCCATTGCAACATTACCAGGATCCTCAGTGTGGGCAGTCATCTTCTTCATCATGCTGCTGACTCTGGGCATCGACAGTGCTGTGAGTACACCGCTCAGCATTATAGAACAAACTATGATATGATCAACCTCCAGTTTCTGAGGTGGCAACATGCTATAGGCAAGCGGTGACAAACCCTACTCCTAGGGAGCTAATAGGTGTGCAGGCTTTTGGTCCGACCCAGCAGGATCAGGGCTGGCTAATCCTGCTATAGGTAAAGTGGACGGACCAAGTTCAGCTAAATTATGGTGTTCTATGTTCTGTGTTCTGTGTTCTCTGTTCTGTGCTCTGTGTTCTGTGTTCTCTGTTCTGTGCTCTGTGTTCTGTGTTCTCTGTTCTGTGCTCTGTGTTCTCTGTTCTCTGTTCTGTGCTCTGTGTTCTGTGCTCTGTGTTCTGTGCTCTGTGTTCTGTGTTCTCTGTTCTGTGTTCTGTGTTCTCTGTTCTGTGTTCTGTGTTCTGTGTTCTATGTTCTGTGCTCTGTGTTCTGTGTTCTGTGCTCTGTGTTCTGTGCTCTGTCTCTGGTCTCTAGATGGGAGGGATGGAGTCAGTGATCACAGGATTGATGGATGAGTTCAAGTTTCTCCACAAACACCGGGAACTCTTCACCCTCTTCATCGTTGTGTCCACCTTCCTAATCTCACTGTTCTGTGTCACTAATGTAAGTGGACGAAAAATATGTGTGTGCAAAGTTATTCCTCAAGCATCTAAGGAATTTGCATGAATGACACATGGCTAATATAAGAGACATCAAATGGAACCTCTCCTCTCCTCTCCTCTCCTCTCCTCTCCTCTCCTCTCCTCTCCTCTCCTCTCCTCTCCTCTCCTCTCCTCTCCTCTCCTCTCCTCTCCTCTCCTCTCCTCTCCTCTCCTCTCCTCTCCTCTCCTCTCATCTCATCTCATCTCATCTCATCTCATCTCATCTCCTCTCCTCTCCTCTCCTCTCCTCTCCTCTCCAGGGTGGTATCTATGTGTTCACTCTGCTGGACCATTTTGCTGCTGGGACATCCATTCTCTTTGGAGTGCTTATTGAGGCCATCGGCATCGCCTGGTTCTACGGTGAGGAGGGGAGAGGAGGTGGGGGGAGGATGGGAGAGGAGGAGGGGAGGAGCTGGAGGAGGGGGTGAGGAGTGAGGAGGGAGGAGGAGGGAGGGAGGAGGTGAGGAGTGAGGAGGGAGGAGGAGGAGGAGGTGAGAAGGGAGAAGGAGGGAGGGAGGAGGTGAGGATTGAGGAGTGAGGAGTGAGGAGGGAGGGAGGAGGAGGAGGTGAGGAGTGAGGAGGGAGGAGGGAGGAGGTGAGGAGTGAGGAGGAGGGAGGGAGCGCGAGGTGAGGAGGGGAGACTCTTAGCTCTTCATGGCCATCCAAGCTGATGTCCTATTAGGCCATTGATAGGGTCTGATGGGATATCAGTCTGGATCTTCCTCTGCTGTGCCACCATGCAGCACTACCTCATTAGCTGTCAGAGGACCGGGAGGTAAAACGCCTGTCTCTGGTGTGTTTCTGCCACTCAGAGTGTATGGTTCATATCACTATTTAGAGTTTAGGTGTTTGGAGTGGACAGAGACACATTACATACAAACAATAGTGTATTGATATTGACTATCTGAGGTCAACATCCCAGTCTGTGGTGTAAAGATTGATGTTTTTTTTTTTTTTTTGGGGGGGGGTCTGTTGTGGTTCTGATGATACTTGGATGTCAGAAATATAAGCTAGGCCCGATGGAAGATTCCCTTGTGCCGTGTCTTTCAATTCTAACTTAAAGGGATAGTACACCCAAAATGACAAAACGACACATTGGTTTCCTAACCCCGTAAAACAGTCTCCGGACGAGGTATGACATCCATCCATACTTTGGTTTTTATTTCCCCTGGCACTGTTTCCGCGCGCTAACGCGTTAGCATCTGTGTCACAAATCCCATTCAAGTCGTGGCTACCGATAATAGCGTTTCTCTAGCATCCTTTTCAAATCAGCCCAAAGTATCTCAAAGTGATTGTGGACAAAGTCCCTTATAAGACAGTTTTCCATCCAATTGACGCCAGATTTTCATGCGAATATTAAAAAATCGGGCATAATACGCATAAAAACAAAATGCTAATTTTGCCGCCAGAGGTGTGTTCACCTCAAGTTGACTTGTTGCAGATAGACGGCTGTGTGTGATGATGGATTCCCATCACATTTTCAACCTTACTTACTGACGATTTTGTCACAACAAATGTGGCTTTATATGGTATGTGTGTCGGGCAGGGATGTGTGTGTGTGTGTGTGTCCACTCTGGTCTTGACACGTGTGCTCTAGTCAACAGTGCAGGTAGAGGTATCTCCTTCAGAGATAATCTAGTCAACAGTGCAGGTAGAGGTATCTCCTTCAGAGATAATCTAGCCAACAGTGCAGGTAGGCTACCTTCAGAGATAATCTAGTCAACAGTGCAGGTAGGCTACCGTCAGAGATAATCTAGTCAACAGTGCAGGTAGGCTACCTTCAGAGATAATCTAGCCAACAGTGCAGGTTTGATGATACTTGGATGTCAGAAATATAAGCTAGGCCCGATGGAAGATTCCCTTGTGCCGTGTCTTTCAATTCTAACTTAAAGGGATAGTACACCCAAAATGCCAAAACGACACATTGGTTTCCTAACCCCGTAAAACAGTCTACGGTCGAGGTATGACATCAATCCATACTTTGGTTTTTATTTCCCCTGGCACTGTTTCCGCGCGCTAACGCGTTAGCATCTGTGTCACAAATCCCATTCAAGTCGTGGCTACCGATAATAACATTTCTCTAGCATCCTTTTCAAATCATCCCAAAGTATCTCAAAGTGATTGTGGACAAAGTCCCTTATAAGACAGTTTTCCATCCAATTGACGCCAGATTTTCATGCGAATATTAAAAAAATCGGGCATAATACGCATAAAAACAAAATGCTAATTTTGCCGCCAGAGGTGTGTTCACCTCAAGTTGACTTGTTGCAGATAGACGGCTGTGTGTGATGATGGATTCCCATCACATTTTCAACCTTACTGACGATTTTGTCACAACAAATGTGGCGTTATATGGTATGTGTGTCGGGCGGGGCAGGGATGTGTGTGTGTGTGTGTGTCCACTCTGGTCTTGACACGTGTGCTCTAGTCAACAGTGCAGGTAGAGGTATCTCCTTCAGAGATAATCTAGCCAACAGTGCAGGTAGGCTACCGTCAGAGATAATCTAGTCAACAGTGCAGGTAGGCTACCTTCAGAGATAATCTAGCCAACAGTGCAGGTACGCTACCTTCAGAGATAATCTAGTCAACAGTGCAGGTAGGCTACCTTCAGAGATAATCTAGTCAACAGTGCAGGTAGAGGTATCTCCTTCAGAGATAATCTAGTCAACAGTGCTGGTAGGCTACCTTCAGAGATAATCTAGTCAACAGTGCAGGTAGAGGTATCTCCGTCAGAGATAATCAATGGAAAAGAGATAGATTTGTATTTGTCAAACGGCAGCCAAGCCTCAATCATCACCAGACTAAGACCCTCGGTGTTTATCGAAAAGGCTCATTAAAAGCTCATCACCGTATTTTCGTCTTTCCTTTACACTTTCTTGTGTGACACTACAGTACGACGAGCAACTTGCTTTGCTCAGACAACATTGAAGTTATCTGAAAGCCCACAGGCATTTTACAGCAACGTCTCCAGAGTGAATTCAGGTAAAAAAAAAGAACGTCTCCAAAGCTCACTTCTGGTTTAGACTGCTAGTCTGATCTACTATACTGCTGGTCAGGGGGTCCAGACAGTGCTGTGTGTGTGTGTGTGTGTGTGTGTGTGTGTGTGTGTGTGTGTGTGTGTGTGTGTGTGTGTGTGTGTGTGTGTGTGTGCGTGTGCATTCATGTGTATGTCTAACCAGCCTTGTGGCTCGGGGGTCAGTGTGGTCAGCTTGCTGACCTGCCGTGGTGGCCTCAGCCTGGGAGGGCAGACTACTTTAGCCCCAGGCTTCTCCGGGCCTTTTCCCTGGCTCCATCTCTACTGACAGGTGGCTGTGGCACCCTGTGCCCTCCACAGGAACAGCTGCCTGCTCTCCATAGGCTCCAGTCACATTGGGATTATGCATGGGCTTTGAGAAGTGCCTCCCAGGCAAGGAACAAAGAGAGAAGGTTGAGTGAGGAGAAGCATAGATGAGGAAAGGAACTGGATGCTGGTGGTATTAAACATGCTACCAGAATGTTAATATCCTTGTATTTCCAATGGACTGTCGTTTCCTCAGAACGAGAGAACACAAAGACAACTATTGCTAATCCTCAAGGCTTCCTGTCTGCTGTGGTAGAAACCTCCCCTTTCCCTCTCTTTGCTCTGTGAAATGACGACTCCAAGGGTTTTGATCAGGTTAAGAGTTCAATTCGAATTGAAGGTAGTCAATTCAGAAAGTGATTTGATTTTAAACGTCAAAAATGAAAAGAAAACCTTTCAAAAATAAATATATTTTACTTTTAATCTCTATTGAAAATCGATGGTCTTTAAAAAATATATATTAATAATTACTTCCTGAATTGACAGCTTCCAATTTGAATTGACCCCGACCCTGGTTACGAATGACGAACCGTCACACGTTTTTAACTGCTACAGTTTGAACTCTTCCCTTCAGGAGTGGATCGTTTCAGTGACGACATCGAGGAGATGATCGGACAGAGACCAGGCCTGTACTGGAGACTGTGCTGGAAGTTTGTCAGCCCGTGCTTCCTCCTGGTGAGTTCATGAAGAGAGAAACACCTGGGTCAAACATGTCAAGTATTTTTTTGTTTACCTGGTGCAAAATGGAACCAGGTGAATAGTCCACATACAGCTCTCAGTCATGCACACCAAGGTCCATGCAGCTCTCAGTCATGCACACCAAGGTCCATGCAGCTCTCAGTCATGCACACCAAGGTCCATGCAGCTCTCAGTCATGCACACCAAGGTCCATGCAGCTCTCAGTCATGCACACCAAGGTCCATGCAGCTCTCAGTCATGCACACCAAGGTCCATGCAGCTCTCAGTCATGCACACCAAGGTCCATGCAGCTCTCAGTCATGCACACCAAGGTCCATGCAGCTCTCAGTCATGCACACCAAGGTCCATGCAGCTCTCAGTCATGCACACCAAGGTCCATGCAGCTCTCAGTCATGCACACCAAGGTTTGCTAGCTTCAGTAGAGGCTAGTCCATAAGTGTCCTTATGACAGCTCTCAGTCATGCACACCAAGGTCTAGGCACTAACTACAGTTTGCTAGCTTCAGTAGAGGCTAGTCCATAAGTGTCCTTATGACAGCTCTCAGTCATGCACACCAATGTCTAGGCACTAACTACAGTTTGCTAGCTTCAGTAGAGGCTAGTCCATAAGTGTCCTTATGACTTGAAACAGGAAAGTGTCCTAACCCCAAAACCCTCTGTTTCTCCAGTTCATGGTGGTGGTGAGCTTCGCGACCTTTAACCCTCCTAACTACGGGACGTACACGTTTCCCATATGGGCCAACATGATTGGCTGGTGCTTGGCTATATCCTCCATGACCATGGTGCCTCTCTATGCCATCTACAAGATGTGCACCTTACCTGGAAAGTTCTGTGATGTAAGTCTGGTTTATATAAGTCTGTTTTATATAAGTCTGGTTTATACAAGTGGGAAGTCTGGTTTATATAAGTCTGGTTTATACAAGTGGGTAGTCTGGTTTATATAAGTCTGGTTTAAATAAGTCTGGTTTATACAAGTGGGAAGTCTGGTTTATATAAGTCTGGTTTATATAAGTGGGAAGTCTGGTTTATATACAGTGCCTTGCGAAAGTATTCGGCCCCCTTGAACTTTGCGACCTTTTGCCACATTTCAGGCTTCAAACATAAATATATAAAACTGTATTTTTTTGTGAAGAATCAACAACAAGTGGGACACAATCATGAAGTGGAACGACATTTATTGGATATTTCAAACTTCTTTAACAAATCAAAAACTGAAAAATTGGGCGTGCTAAATTATTCAGCCCCTTTACTTTCAGTGCAGCAAACTCTCTCCAGAAGTTCAGTGAGGATCTCTGAATGATCCAATGTTGACCTAAATGACTAATGATGATAAATACAATCCACCTGTGTGTAATCAAGTCTCCGTATAAATGCACCTGCACTGTGATAGTCTCAGAGGTCCGTTAAAAGCGCAGAAAGCATCATGAAGAACATGGAACACACCAGGCAGGTCCGAGATACTGTTGTGAAGAAGTTTAAAGCCGGATTTGGATACAAAAAGATTTCCCAAGCTTCAAACATCCCAAGGAGCACTGTGCAAGCGATAATATTGAAATGGAAGGAGTATCAGACCACTGCAAATCTACCAAGACCTGGCCGTCCCTCTAAACTTTCAGCTCATACAAGGAGAAGACTGATCAGAGATGCAGCCAAGAGGCCCATGATCACTCTGGATGAACTGCAGAGATCTACAGCTGAGGTGGGAGACTCTGTCCATAGGACAACAATCAGTCGTATATTGCACAAATCTGGCCTTTATGGAAGAGTGGCAAGAAGAAAGCCATTTCTTAAAGATATCCATAAAAAGTGTTGTTTAAAGTTTGCCACAAGCCACCTGGGAGACACACCAAACATGTGGAAGAAGGTGCTCTGGTCAGATGAAACCAAAATTGAACTTTTTGGCAACAATGCAAAACGTTATGTTTGGCGTAAAAGCAACACAGTTGAACACACCATCCCCACTGTCAAACATGGTGGTGGCAGCATCATGGTTTGGGCCTGCTTTTCTTCAGCAGGGACAGGGAAGATGGTTAAAATTGATGGGAAGATGGATGGAGCCAAATACAGGACCATTCTGGAAGAAAACCTGATGGAGTCTGCAAAAGACCTGAGACTGGGACGGAGATTTGTCTTCCAACAAGACAATAATCCAAAACATAAAGCAAAATCTACAATGGAATGGTTCAAAAATAAACATATCCAGGTGTTAGAATGGCCAAGTCAAAGTCCAGACCTGAATCCAATCGAGAATCTGTGGAAAGAACTGAAAACTGCTGTTCACAAATGCTCTCCATCCAACCTCACTGAGCTCGAGCTGTTTTGCAAGAAGGAATGGGAAAAAATGTCAGTCTCTCGATGTGCAAAACTGATAGAGACATACCCCAAGCGACTTACAGCTGTAATCGCAGCAAAAGGTGGCGCTACAAAGTATTAACTTAAAGGGGGCTGAATCATTTTGCACGCCCAATTTTTCAGTTTTTGATTTGTTAAAAAAGTTTGAAATATCCAATAAATGTCGTTCCACTTCATGATTGTGTCCCACTTGTTGATTCTTCACAAAAAAATACAGTTTTATATCTTTATGTTTGAAGCCTGAAATGTGGCAAAAGGTCGCAAAGTTCAAGGGGGCCGAATACTTTCGCAAGGCACTGTAAGTCTGGTTTATATAAGTCTGGTTTATACAAGTGGGAAGTCTGGTTTATATAAGTCTGGTTTATATAAGTCTGGTTTATACAAGTGGGAAGTCTGGTTTATACAAGTCTGGTTTATACAAGTCTGGTTTATATAAGTCTGGTTTATATAAGTCTGGTTTATATACGTGGGAAGTCTGGTTTATATAAGTCTGGTTTATATAAGTCTGGTTTATATAAGTCTGGTTTATATACGTGGGAAGTCTGGTTTGTATAAGTCTGGTTTATATAAGTCTGGTTTATATAAGTCTGGTTTATATACGTCTGGTTTATATAAGTCTGGTTTATATACGTGGGAAGTCTGGTTTGTATTGATATATGCTGCTATGATGATTTAGCAGACACCTTTAACCAAAGTGATGGCCACTTTTATCAACATCAATGCACAGAAATGTCAACATTAACAGTGACACATATATTTTCGGTATGTGAGCAATATGGTTGGTGAGCTTTAAAACATCACCAGCAAATATGAATATCCCAGCTTGGTAATGCACAATGATTTGTATAACGAAGACAAGTTAGTTTCTTTGGTAAGTGATTCCCGTCCTGTCTTCCTGTAGAGACTGGCCTACGCCATAACGCCTGAGCACGAACACCACCTGGTGGATAACGGAGAAGTTAGGAGGTTTACGGTAAGCTGCTCTTCACTGTTTACATGACGTTACTTAACCTCCCCTTCTTACCTTACCTTACCTTACCTTACCTTACCTTACCTTACCCTACCTTACCCTACCTTACCTTACCCCACCTTACCTTACCCTACCTTTCCTTACCTTATCTTACCCCACCTTACCCTACCCTACCCTACCTTACCCTACCTTACCTTACCTTACCTTACCTTACCTTACCCTACCCTACCTTACCTTACCTTACCTTACCCTACATTACCTTACCTTACCTTACCTTACCTTACCTTACCTTACCTTACCCTACCTTACCCTACCCTACCTTACCCTACCTGACCTTACCTTACCCTACCTTACCTTACCTTACCCTACCTTACCTTACCTTACCCTACCTTACCCTACCTTACCTTACCTTACCTTACCTTACCCTACCTTACCTTACCTTACCTTACCTTACCCTACCTTACCTTACCTTACCCTACCTTACCATACCCTACCTTACCTTACCTTACCCTACCTTACCTTACCTTACCTTACCTTACCTTACCTTACCTTACCCTACCTTACCTTACCTTACCTTACCTTACCCTACCTTACCTTACCCTACCTTACCTTATCTTATCTTACCATTCCTTATTTTACCTTACCTTACCTTACCTGTCCCTACCTTACCCTACCTTACTCTACCCTACCTTACCCCACCTTACCCTACCTTACCTTACCTTACCTTACCCTACCTTACCTTACCCCACCTTACCCTACCTTACCTTACCTTACCCTACCTTACCATACCCTACCTTACCTTACCCTACCCTACCTTACCTTACCTTACCTTACCCTACCTTACCTTACCTTACTCTACCTTACCTTACCCTACCTTACCTTACCTTACTCTACCTTACCTTACCCTACCTTACCATACCCTACCTTACCTTACCCTACCCTACCTTACCTTACCTTACCTTACCCTACCTTACCTTACTCTACCTTACCTTACCCTACCTTACCTTACCTTACTCTACCTTACCTTACCTTACCTGTCCCTACCTTACCCTACCTTACTCTACCCTACCTTACCCCACCTTACTCTACCTTACCTTACCTTACCTTACCTTACTCTACCTTACCTTACCCTACCTTACCTTACCTTACTCTACCTTACCTTACCCTACCTTACCATACCCTACCTTACCTTACCCTACCCTACCTTACCTTACCTTACCTTACCCTACCTTACCTTACCTTACTCTACCTTACCTTACCCTACCTTACCTTATCTTACTCTACCTTACCTTACCCTACCTTACCTTACCTTACCTTATCTTACCTTACCATTCCTTACCTTACCCCACCTTACCCTACCTTACCTTACCTTACCCTACCTTACCTTATCTTACTCTACCTTACCTTACTCTACCTTACCTTACCTTACTCTACCTTAGTGTATTTATTGTCCTTTCCCATTGGTTTCCACAGCTCCAACACTGGATGGTGATCTGAGCCCAGGAAGGAGAGAGAGGTCCGTTCACATGGAGGATGGATGGATAGAGAGAGGGAGGGAGGGATGGATAGAGTGAGTGATGGAGGGATGGATAGAGTGAGAGATGGATGGAGGGATGAATGGATAGAGAGAGGGAAGGATGGATGGATGGATGGATAGAGAGAGTGATGGAGGGATAGAGTGAGGGATGGATGGAGGGATAGAGTGAGGGATGGATGGCTAGAAGGAGGCACAGCAGACATGTGAAGAGAGTTTATCCCGTAACAAGAGGAGAGAGAAGTGTTTGAAATGCCAACCAAGCTGTCAAATCGTAGTGGTCTTTAATTTCCTCAATGGACGTGTGGTTGTGTGCTGTGATCTAGATCAGGATGTTGGTGATGTTCGGTCAAAATATCAATCTTAAACAATGACTGTTATGATTATGGATAATACACCTATATATTCATGTTTAATTTGTGAGCTGAGGAAAAATCTGAGCATTTGGTTTAGTGTAAAATCCTGATGAAAAAATATGATATGATTATCTGTTGTAGAGGTAACTAAGAGAAATAGTATTTATTACAGAAACAACATAGCCAATAACAAAAATGACATGACTGTATTTAACTGTATCTGAAAGTGTACATGTTTTAAGTTAAGTTTGTGACAACATATACCCGTTACATAGTAAACTAGCTTTTTATATTGTGCCAACAGTTTCCTTTTGACACTTCAAAAATGTGTTGTCTGTTACTTCTCTTCTGAAAATGTTTTCAAATGTACCGAGGGGGGGTCCACCCTTGATAAAGATGAGAAAAAAATAAATATTAAATAAATTATTTAAATACTGAGCTATGTTGCATGTTAATTTTTTTTTATTCAATTATTTTATACTAATACAATTGCTCAGAGAAAGAGATTTTGTTTAAACTTTTTCCTCAAAGGTTTTGGCGTCAAAATAATTGACACACATGTCTTGGCACTGGGTAAAGTTCATGATGCCGTTGACCTTATTAACAAGGATCCCAGGACGAATGGAGGCTAAACAGCCCCATGACATCACAGATCCACCACCATGTTTTACAGTGGGTAAAGAGCTCTATTTTCATGTCAACCAACAAATGTAAACACCTGTCATTTGATACATGGCACTGGCACATGGACTGGAACCGGTGCTTTGGTCAGATGACATGGAAATAAATATCTCTGGGCACGTACACCAGTGGTGGGCGTGGCGTTGAAGCAGAGAAGAACCCCGTACCTACTGTGAAATATTGTGCTGGATCTTTGACGCTATGGGACTAAATTGCTTCCACTGGTCCTGGGATCCTTCGTTAAGGTCAACAGTATCATGATCTCTACCCAGAACCAAGACATTTTATCCAAAAACCCTGGTTGTCTCTGTTAGGAGGCTGAAACTTGGTCACAAGTAGATCTTCCGGCAAGACAATAACCCCAAGCACACATCAAAATCCACAAAGAAATTATTCATTGGCCACAAAATCAATTTTTTTTGCAATGGCCCTCTCAGTCTTCGTACTTGAACCCCATTGAAAACCTGTGGTGTGAATTGAAGAGAGCCGGTCCATAAGCACGGACAGAGGATATCAAGGATCTGAAAGGATTCTGTATGGAGGACTGTTCTAAGATCCCTCACAATGTGTTCTAGAATCTCAGAAAACATTCTAGAATAAGTCAGTACCTTTATCCTCACAAGGTGTTCCAGAATCTCAGAAAACATTCTAGTAAAAAGCTCAGCTATATTTACAAGGTGTTCTAGAATCTCAGAAAACATTCTAGTAAAAGGCTCAGCTATATTTACAAGGTGTTCTAGAATCTCAGAAAACATTCTAGTAAAAGGCTCAGCTATATTTACAAGGTGTTCTAGAATCTCAGAAAACATTCTAGTAAAAGGCTCAGGTATATTTACAAGGTGTTCTAGAATCTCAGAAAACATTCTAGTAAAAGGCTCAGCTATATTTACAAGGTTAGACATTGAAAAGTATTGAAAAAAGGGGTGTCAATAACTTGGACCGCTACCTTTGAGAAAACATTCTCACAGCAATTATATTAGTATAAATAATGTCACTTTCCAGTTTGTTGTCAATATAGCTGTAACGACGTTCGTCTGTAGGAGGAGAAGCGGACCAAAAAGCAGCGTGGTGGTTATTCATGTTCTTTAATGGAAAACTGAACGATACATGAAATAACTCAAATCTACAAAACAACAAACGGAACGTGAAAACCTATACAGCCTATCCTGTGACAACAAACACAGTGACAGGAACAATCACCCACAAACACACAGTGAAACCCAGGCTACCTAAGTATGATTCTCAATCAGAGACAACTAATGACACCTGCCTCTGAGAACCATACTAGGCCGAAAACATAGAAATGCCCCAAAACATAGAAAAACAAACAGACTGCCCACCCAACTCACGCCCTGACCATACTAAATAAATACAAAACAACAGAAATAGAGGTCAGAACGTGACAGTACCCCCCCCAAAGGTGCGGACTCCGGCCGCAAAACCTTGACCTATAGGGGAGGGTCTGGGTGGGCGTCTGTCCGCGGTGGCGGCTCTGGCGCGGGACGCGGACCCCACTTCACCATTGTCTTAGTCCGCCTTATTGTCCGCCTCCCTGGCTTACTCACCATGGCCACCCCTCTCAATGACCCCACTGGACAGAGGGGCTGCTCGGGACAGAGGGGCAGCTCGGGACAGAGGTGAAGCAGCTGCTCGGGACAGAGGGACAACTGCTCGGGACAGAGGGGCGATAGCAGCTCGGGACAGAGGGGCGATAGCAGCTCGGGACAGAGGGGCGATAGCAGCTCGGGACAGAGGGGCGGCAGCTGCTCGGGACAGAGGGGCGGCAGCTGCTCGGGACAGAGGGGCAGCTGCTCGGGACAGAGGGGCAGCTGCTCGGGACAGAGGGACAGCTGCTCGGGACAGAGGGGCAGCTGCTCGGGACAGAGGGACAGCTGCTCGGGACAGAGGGACAGCTGCTCGGGACAGAGGGACAGCTGCTCGGGACAGCTGCTCGGGACAGAGGGACAGCTGCTCGGGACAGAGGGGCGGCAGCAGCTTGGGACAGAGGGGCGGCAGCAGCTTGGGACAGAGGGGCGACAGCTGCTCTGGACAGAGGGGCAGCTGCTCGGGCGGCCCCTGGCTGACTGACGGCACTGGCGGCCCCTGGCTTACTGGCGGCCCCTGGCTGACTGGCGGCACTGGCGGCCCCTGGCTTACTGGCGGCACTGGCGGCCCCTGGCTTACTGGCGGCACTGGCGGCCCCTGGCTGACTGGCGGCCCCTGGCTGACTGGCGGCGCTGGCGGCCCCTGGCTGACTGGCGGCGCTGGCGGCCCCTGGCTGACTGGCGGCGCTGGCGGCCCCTGGCAGACGGGCGGCGCTGGCGGCTCCTGGCAGACGGGCGGCGCTGGCGGCTCCTGGCAGACGGGCGGCTCCTGGCAGACGGGCGGCGCTGGCGGCTCCTGGCAGACGGGCGGCGCTGGGCAGAATTGGCGGCGCTGGGCAGACGGGAGGCTCAGCTGGCGCTGGGCAGACGGGAGGCTCAGCTGGCGCTGGGCAGACGGGAGGCTCTGGCAACGCTGGAGAAGAGGAAGGCCCTGGTAGCGCCGGACAGGCGGGAGGCTCCGGCAGCGGCGCCGGACAGGCGGGAGGCTCCGGCAGCGGCGCCGGACAGGCGGGAGGCTCCGGCGCCGGACAGGCGGGAGGCTCCGGACAGGCGGGAGGCTCCGGCAGAGGCGCCGGACAGGCGGGAGGCTCCGGCAGCGGCGCCGGACAGGCGGGAGGCTCCGGCAGAGGCGCCGGACAGGCGGGAGGCTCCGGCAGCGGCGCCGGACAGGCGAGAGGCTCCGGCAGAGGCGCCGGACAGGTGGGAGGCTCCGGCAGCGCTGGAGAGGAGGAAGCCCCTGTAAGGATGGGCCGGAGAGACAGCCTGGTACGGGGGGCTGCCACCGGAGGGCTGGTGCGTGGAGGTGGTGACGGATAGACCGGGCCGTGAAGGCGTACTGGAGATCTTGAGAGCAGGGCTGGCACCAACCGCCCTGGCTGGATCTTCACCCTAGCCCGGCAGATGTGGGGAGCTGGGAAGTAGCGCACCGGGCTAAGCACGCGTACTGGGGACACCGTGCGCACAACTGCATAACACGGTGCCTGACCAGCACCACGCCCGCCACAGTTAGCACTGCTAGGAGCACTGTAGTGCTGAGATGGCACAGGACGTGCAAGGCTAGGGAGATGCACAGGAGGCCTGGTGCGTGAGGCTGGCACAGTCTTCACCAGACCCCTCGCACGCACCTCAGGATGAGTATGGAGAGCTGACCCCGGTGCCATTAAATCCCTGACACGCTCCGTCGGGCGAATGTCGTGCCTCATGCACCAAACCAGCAAGTCCCTCATATCACTCTCCTCCAATTTCCCCATTAACTCCTTCACAGTCTCTGCTTCGCTCACCTCCAACACCAGCTCTGGTTCTGAGCTCCTCCTTGGCTCCTCACGATAAACGGGGGGAGTTGGCTCAGGTCTGACTCCTGACTCTGCCACACTCCCCCTGTGCCCCCCCCAAGAAATTTTTGGGGGTGACTCTCGGGCTTCCATCCGCTCTGCCGTGCTAGTTCCTCATAATGCGGCCTCTCTGCTTTTGCTGCCTCCAGCTCGGCCTTGGGGCGGCAATATTCTCCTGGCTCTGCCCAGGGTCCTTTCCCGTCTAGAATCTCCTCCCAAGTCCATCTCTCCAAGTAGTGCAGCCTCTCCCACTGCTGCTTCTGCTGCTGCTGCTGTTGCTCCTCCTGCTGCTGCCTTTGCTGCTGCTGCTGTTGCTCCTGCTGCACCAGTCGCTTCTCCTGCTGCTGCTGTTGCTCCTCCTGCTGCTGCCTTTGCTGCTGCTGCTGTTGCTCCTGCTGCACCAGTCGCTTCTGCTGCTGCTGCTGTTGCTCCTCCTGCTGCTGCCTTTGCTGCTGCTGCTGTTGCTCCTGCTGCACCAGTCGCTTCTCCTGCTGCTGCTGCTGTTGCTCCTGCTGCACCAGTCGCTTCTCCTGCTGCTGCTGCTGTTGCTCCTGCTGCACCAGTCGCTTCTCCTGCTGCTGCTGCTGCTCCTGCTGCACCAGTCGCTTCTCCTGCTGCTGCTCCTGCTGCACCAGTCGCTTCTCCTGCTGCTGCTCCTGCTGCACCAGTCGCTTCTCCTGCTGCTGCTGCTGTTGCTCCTGCTGCACCAGTCGCTTCTCCTGCTGCTGCTGCTGTTGCTCCTGCTGCACCAGTCGCTTCTCCTGCTGCTGCTGCTGTTGCTCCTGCTGCACCAGTCGCTTCTCCTGCTGCTGCTGTTGCTGCAGCCTCTGTTTACCACGCCGCTTGGTCCTTGGTGGGTGGGTGATTCTGTAACGACGTTCGTCTGTAGGAGGAGAAGCGGACCAAAAAGCAGCGTGGTGGTTATTCATGTTCTTTAATGGAAAACTGAACGATACATGAAATAACTAAAATCTACAAAACAACAAACGGACCGTGAAAACCTATACAGCCTATCCTGTGACAACAAACACAGTGACAGGAACAATCACCCACAAACACACAGTGAAACCCAGGCTACCTAAGTATGATTCTCAATCAGAGACAACTAATGACACCTGCCTCTGATTGAGAACCATACTAGGCCGAAAACATAGAAATGCCCCAAAACATAGAAAAACAAACATAGACTGCCCACCCAACTCACGCCCTGACCATACTAAATAAATACAAAACAACAGAAATAGAGGTCAGAACGTGACAATAGCCCAGTATTTATTCATTTTATACAGTAATTCTTTGCTCCTCTTTATCAGGGGGGTCAATAATTTCAGGGTGTTTATATATTATATTATTATGGCAACTTAAGCAACACAAAATTATCTGTGTTTAGTAACAAAACTCTTCAGGTCTATCATGTGGCGCGGCGGTCTAAGACACTGCATCTCAGTGCTAGAGGTGTCTCTACAGACACCCTGGTTCAATTCCAGGCCGTCTATCACAACTGGCCGTGATTGGGAGTCCCATAGGGTGGTGCACAATTGGCCCAGCATCGTCCAGGTTTGGGCGGTGTAGGCCGTCGTTGTAAATAAGAATTTGCTTTCAACCCTAGTTCAATTCAAAAACATATATATTAAATAGAAGCTTGACTTAAATAAATTCCAGAAGGACAGTCTTTGAAAAGATAGTACAATCTTCAAAACTCTAAAATCTCTCTCTCTCTCTTTTTTTTAAAAATTGATCGCAATATGTACGACTTTCAAGACAGACTCTAAGATAACATGCTAGTTGTCTCAAGCCCTGTGTTTCATTTATCCAATAAATATGACCAATACAGTCCATTATTAATACGACGGACAGTTAGAAAAACATACATTTTTGTCCCTCCATAAATAACTAGCCGTATTAAAAGGGCTGACCTCAACCCAATAGCACCCTATTCCCTATATAGTGCACTGCTTTTGACCAGAGCCCTAGTCAAAAATAGTTCCCTGAATAGGGAATATGGTGCATCCAACATTATAGTTTTAGTGCAATACTGTAGTGCACTAGAATCCAAGTAAACCAAAGACAATTGAAGTGGACACAGAGCTATATATGATGAGGGGGTTTTATATAGTCCTGTTTCTCTATATTCTCTGTACGGGTAACTTGTACAAGGTGTGAAATTGAAATTATTATTATTCTTTTTTTTTTTGCATATCTAGTTCCCCTGAGAGTGGGCAGAACAAAATATTTTCACCTTGTCGTCTCGGGGGATTCGATCCGGAAAATCTTTCAATTGCAGGCCCAAACGCTCCTAATCCACCAGGCTACCTGCCTGATCTATGGTTCCCCTGTTACAGAGATAATATACAGTTAATGAAGATGTCTTATTGACTGGCACAACGCCTCTATTTGGCCTAGATCATCTGTGTGTTTGTATTGATTTGTAGGCTACGTGTGCCTTTAAAAAATGTTTTTAGTAGTTCTGTCCTTGATCTGTTCTTGTCTATTAATGTTCTTTATTATGTCATGTTCTGTGTGGACTGGCCCAGGAAGAGTAGCTGCTGCTTTAGCAGTAACTAATGGAGATCCTAATAAAACACCAAGATGTGTTGGGTAACATGGCCGTAGCTCTCCATCGTACGTCTCTAAACAGGCTATTTGGAAACAGAAACAGCTAACAGCCAATTATCTGAATTTCTCTACAAAGCACATCAGGTTGAATTGTTAACAGGAAAGTGTTAAAATATTCAATACTGTTTAAAAACAGATTTTATTTTATTTTAAATGACATATGTACTGTAATCTATTACGTGTATTCTGTATACTGTATTTGTGTAATTTAAATGTCACTTTTAGAGGGGCTTGTATTGTCTTGAGATGGTATTAAATGTAACTTTTAGAGGGGCTTGTATTGTCTTGAGATGGTATTAAATGTAACTTTTAGAGGGGCTTGTATTGTCTTGAGATGGTATCAAAGGTATCTTTTAGAGGGGCATCTATTGTCTTGAGATGGTATTAAATGTAACTTTTAGAGGGGCTTGTATTGTCTTGAGATGGTATTAAATGTAACCAATAGAGGGGCTTGTATTGTCTTGAGATGGTATCAAATGTAACCAATAGAGGGGCTTCTATTGTCTTGAGATGGTATTAAATGTAACCAATAGAGGGGCTTGTATTGTCTTGAGATGGTATCAAATGTAACCAATAGAGGGGCTTGTATTGTCTTGAGATGGTATCAAATGTAACCAATAGAGGGGCTTCTATTGTCTTGAGATGGTATTAAATGTAACCAATAGAGGGGCTTGTATTGTCTTGAGATGGTATCAAATGTAACCAATAGAGGGGCTTCTATTGTCTTGAGATGGTATTAAATGTATATTTTAGAGGGGCTTCTATTGTCTTGAGATGGTATCAAATGATAGACATTAAAGTCATGTTTGATCAATACAAAATGACTACCTGAAATAGGTTTTCTCTTTAAGACAAAGATAGACATTAAAGTCATGTTTGATCAATACAAAATGACTACCTGAAATAGGTTTTCTCTTTAAGACAAAGATAGACATTAAAGTCATGTTTGATCTGTACAAAATGACTACCTGAAATAGGTTTTCTCTTTAAGACGACAATAGACATTAAAGTCATTTTTGCCAGAAGGACAACATCAACAGCTCAGTAAAGGTAATTGGTTTGGCCTTTTCCAGATATCTGGAACGGTACTGAATTCACTCAGTTCATTATGTGAGGAGTCACAATATACTACAATACAATACACTACACTACAATACAATACACTACACTACAATACAATACAATACAGTACAGTACAATACAATACCATACAATACAATACCATACAATACAATACACTACAATACCATACAATACAATACACTACAATACAACACAATACAATACAATACAATACAATACCATACAATACAATACAATACCATACAATACAATACAATACCATACAATACAATACCATACAATACAATACAATACAATACCATACAATACAATACCATACAATACAATACAATACCATACAATACAATACAATACCATACAATACAATACCATACAATACAATACAATACCATACAATACAATACCATACAATACAATACAATACCATACAATACAATACACTACAATACCATACAATACAATACACTACAATACCATACAATACAATACACTACAATACCATACAATACACTACAATACAATACAATACAATACAACACAATACCATACAATACAATACCATACAATACAATACAATACAATACCATACAATACAATACCATACAATACAATACACTACAATACCATACAATACACTACAATACAATACAACACAATACCATACAATACCATACAATACACTACAATACAATACAATACAATACCATACAATACAATACCATACAATACAATACCATACAATACAATACCATACAATACAATACACTACAATACCATACAATACACTACAATACAATACAATACAATACAACACAATACCATACAATACAATACCATACAATACAATACAATACAATACACTACCATACAATACAATACACTACAATACAATACAATACAATACAATACAATACAATACAACACAATACCATACAATACAATACCATACAATACACTACAATACAATACAATACCATACAATACACTACAATACAATACACTACAATACAATACAATACCATACAATACACTACAATACAATACAATACCATACAATACACTACAATACAATACACTACAATACAATACAATACCATACAATACAATACCATACAATACAATACACTACAATACAATACACTACAATACAATACACTACAATACACTACAATACAATACAATACACTACAATACAATACACTACAATACAATACCATACAATACACTACAATACAATACACTACAACACACTACAATACAATACAATACACTACAATACACTACAATACAATACAATACACTACAATACAATACAATACAATACAACACAATACAATACACTACAATACAATACAATACCATACAATACACTACAATACAATACACTACAATACAATACAATACCATACAATACACTACAATACAATACAATACCATACAATACACTACAATACAATACACTACAATACAATACAATACCATACAATACAATACCATACAATACAATACACTACCATACAATACAATACAATACAATACACTACAATACAATACACTACAATACAATACACTACAATACAATACAATACACTACAATACAATACACTACAATACAATACACTACAATACACTACCATACAATACAATACAATACAATACACTACAATACAATACACTACAATACAATACACTACAATACAATACACTACAATACAATACAATACCATACAATACAATACCATACAATACAATACACTACCATACAATACAATACACTACAATACAATACAATACAATACCATACAATACAATACAATACAATACCATACAATACACTACAATACAATACAATACAATACCATACAATACACTACAATACCATACAATACACTACAATACAATACAATACAATACAACACAATACCATACAATACAATACCATACAATACAATACACTACAATACCATACAATACACTACAATACAATACAATACAATACAACACAATACCATACAATACAATACCATACAATACAATACACTACAATACCATACAATACACTACAATACAATACAATACAATACAACACAATACAATACAATACAATACAACACCACACCACACCAACACCACACCACAACAAAACAACACCACACCACAACAAAACAACACCACACCACACCACAACAAAACAACACCACACCACACCACAACAAAACAACACCACACCACAACAACACCACACCACAACAAAACAACACCACACCACACCACAACAACACCACACCACAACGAAACAACACCACACCACAACAAAACAACACCACACCACACCACAACAACACCACACCACAACAAAACAACACCACACCACAACGAAACAACACCACACCACAACGAAACAACACCACACCACAACAACACCACACCACAACAACACCACACCACAACACAACAACACCACACCACAACAACACCACACCACAACGAAACAACACCACACCACAACACAACAACACCACACCACAACAAAACAACACCACACCACAATAAAGCGAAACAACACCACACCACAACGAAATAACACAACACCACAACGAAACAACACCACAACACAACAACACCACACCACAACAACACCACACCACAACAACACCACACCACAACACAACAACACCACATCACACCACAACAACACCACACCACAACGAAACAACACCACACCACAACGAAACAACACCACACCACAACACAAGACAACACCACACCACAACAAAGCGAAACAACACCACACCACAACAAAACAACACCATACCACAACAAAACAACACCATACCACAACACAAAACACAAAACAACACCACACCACAATAAAGCGAAACAACACCACACCACAACACAAAACACCACACCACAACAAAGCGAAACAACACCACACCACAACGAAACAACACCACACCACAACAAAGCGAAACAACACCACACCACAACAAAGCGAAACAACACCACACCACAACAAAACAACACCACACTACAACAAAACAACACCACACCACAACAAAGCGAAACAACACCACACCACAACGAAACAACACCACACCACAACAAAGCGAAACAACACCACACCACAACAAAACAACACCACACCACAACAAAACAACACCACACTACAACAAAACAACACCACACCACACCACAACAAAGCGAAACAACACCACACCACAACAAAACAACACCACACCACAACAAAACAACACCACACCACAACACAACAACACCACACCACAACGAAACAACACCACACCACAACACAAGACAACACCACACCACACCAAAACAACACCACACCACAACGAAACAACACCACACCACAACACAAGACAACACCACACCACAACAAAACAACACCACAACGAAACAACACCACACCACAACAAAGCGAAACAACACCACACCACAACAAAACAACACCACACCACAACAAAACAACACCACACCACAACAAAACAACACCACAACGAAACAACACCACACCACAACACAAGACAACACCACACCACAACACAAGACAACACCACACCACAACACAAAACAACACCACACCACAACAAAACAACACCACACCACAACAAAACAACACCACACCACAACGAAACAACACCACACCACAACGAAACAACACCACACCACAACACAAGACAACACCACACCACAACAAAGCGAAACAACACCACACCACAACAAAGCGAAACAACACCACACCACAACACAACAACACCACACCACAACAAAGCGAAACAACACCACACCACAACAAAGCGAAACAACACCACACCACAATAAAGCGAAACAACACCACACCACAACACAACAACACCACACCACAACACAAGACAACACCACACCACAACAAAACAACACCACACCACAACAAACGAAACAACACCACACCACAACAAAACAACACCACACTACAACGAAACAACACCACACCACACCACAACAAAACAACACCACACCACAACAAAACAACACCACACCACAAGAAAACAACACCACACCACAACGAAACAAAATCACACCACAACACAACAACACCACACCACAACACAACAACACCACACCACAACAAAACAACACCACACCACAACAAGACAACACCACACCACAACAAAGGAAACAACACCACACCACAATAAAGCGAAACAACACCACACCACAACGAAACAACACCACACCACAACAAAGGAAACAACACCACACCACAATAAAGCGAAACAACACCACACCACAACGAAACAACACCACACCACAACGAAACAACACCACACCACAACAAAACAACACCACACCACAACAAAACAACATCACACCACAATAAAGCGAAACAACACCACACCACAACACAAAACACAAAACAACACCACACCACAACAAAACAACATCACACCACAACAAAGCAAAACAACACCACACCACAATAAAGCGAAACAACACCACACCACAATAAAGCGAAACAACACCACACCACAACGAAACAACACCACACCACAACAAAACAACACCACACCACAACAAAACAACATCACACCACAACAAAGCGAAACAACACCACACCACAACACAAAACACAAAACAACACCACACCACAACAAAACAACATCACACCACAACAAAGCAAAACAACACCACACCACAACACAAAACACAAAACAACACCACACCACAACAAAACAACATCACACCACAACAAAACAACACCACACCACAACACAACAACACCACACCACAACAAAACAACACCACACCACAACGAAACAAAATCACACCACAACACAACAACACCACACCACACCACAACAAAACAACACCACACCACAACAACACCACACCACAATACAAACCATGTGGATGTCTCATAAAATGATCTGCCAGCTGTTGGTAGAGGGGTCAATAACAACACCTGAAAACATTTAAGAAATATTGATAATACTGATCATTTAAAAAGCAGGACAACAAGCATCTTGTTTTTTTTAAGTAGGGAAGAAGGAGGAGGGGGTTGAAGACACCATAATTGTAATCATAATCATTTGTCATTTTCAGGTTATATTGATTTGACTACACAGGGCAGGAAACTGATTATGGATGAGAGAACAGTGTTTGGAGAGGACCAGGAGGATTTTCATAAGTGATGCACGGACGGGAATCCTTGGGGAATTACACTGTGATTGTGACTGTTTATGTCATCGTAATCTGTCATCATCTTCTGCTCTCTCTCTCTCCCCTACTCTCTATTCCTCTCTCTCTCCTTCTTTCTCTCCCTCTTTCTCTCCTTCTTTCTCTCTCTCTGTCTCTCTGTCTCTCTCTGTCTCTCTCTCTCTCTCTCTCTCTCTCTCTCTCTCTCTCCCCTACTCCATATTCCTCTCGCTCTCCTTCGTTCTCTCTCTCTCTCTCTCTCTCTCTCTCTCTCTCTCTCTCTCTCTCTCTCTCTCTCTCTCTCTCTCCCTCTCTCTCTCTCTCTCTCTCTCTCCCCCCTACTCCCTATTGCTCTCGCTCTCCTTCGTTCTCTCTCTCTCTCTCTCTCTCCCTCTCTCTCTCTCTCTCTCTCTCTCTCTCTCACTCTCTCTCTCTCTCCCTCTCTCTCTCTCTCTCTCTCTCTCTCTCTCTCCCCCCTACTCCCTATTGCTCTCGCGCTCCTTCGTTCTCTCTCTCTCTCTCTCTCTCTCTCTCTCTCTCTCTCTCTCCCTCTCGCTCTCTCTCTCTCTCCCTCTCTCTCTCTCTCTATCCTCTCTCTCCCTTTCTCTCTCTCTCTCTCTCTCGCACTTTGAGTCAACCCACCTCTAGGATAGGGTTTAACTGCTGTCATTACTACATCTAGTAACCACCTCTAGGATAGGGGTTTAACTGCTGTCATTACTACATCTAATAACCACCTCTAGGATAGGGTTTAACTGCTGTCATTACTACATCTAATAACCACCTCTAGGATAGGGTTTAACTGCTGTCATTACTACATCTAATAACCACCTCTAGGATAGGGTTTAACTGCTGCTCTCATTACTACATCTAATACCACCTCTAGGATAGGGGTTTAACTGCTGTCATTACTTCATCTAATAACCACCTCTAGGATAGGGTTTAACTGCTGCTCTCATTACTACATCTAGTAACCACCTCTAGGATAGAGTTTAACTGCTGTCATTACTACATCTAATAACCACCTCTAGGATAGGGTTTAACTGCTGTCATTACTACATCTAGTAACCACCTCTAGGATAGGGTTTAACTGCTCTCATTACTACATCTAGTAACCACCTCTAGGATAGGGTTTAACTGCTGTCATTACTACATCTAATAACCACCTCTAGGATAGGGTTTAACTGCTGTCATTACTACATCTAATAACCCCCTCTAGGATAGGGTTTAACTGCTCTCATTACTACATCTAGTAACCACCTCTAGGATAGGGTTTAACTGCTCTCATTACTACATCTAGTAACCACCTCTAGGATAGGGTTTAACTGCTGTCATTACTACATCTAGTAACCACCTCTAGGATAGGGGTTTAACTGCTGTCATTACTACATCTAGTAACCACCTCTAGGATAGGGTTTAACTGCTGCTCTCATTACTACATCTAATAACCCCCTCTAGGATAGGGTTTAACTGCTGTCAATACTACATCTAATAACCACCTCTAGGATAGGGGTTTAACTGCTGTCATTACTACATCTAATAACCCCCTCTAGGATAGGGTTTAACTGCTGTCATTACTACATCTAATACCACCTCTAGGATAGGGTTTAACTGCTGTCATTACTACATCTAATAACCACCTCTAGGATAGGGTTTAACTGCTGTCATTACTACATCTAATAACCACCTCTAGGATAGGGTTTAACTGCTGTCATTACTACATCTAGTAACCACCTCTAGGATAGGGTTTAACTGCTGTCATTACTACATCTAATAACCCCCTCTAGGATAGGGTTTAACTGCTGTCATTACTACATCTAATAACCACCTCTAGGATAGGGTTTAACTGCTGTCATTACTACATCTAATAACCCCCTCTAGGATAGGGTTTAACTGCTGTCATTACTACATCTAATAACCACCTCTAGGATAGGGTTTAACTGCTGTCATTACTACATCTAGTAACCACCTCTAGGATAGGGTTTAACTGCTGTCATTACTACATCTAATAACCACCTCTAGGATAGGGTTTAACTGCTCTCATTACTACATCTAATAACCACCTCTAGGATAGGGTTTAACTGCTGTCATTACTACATCTAATAACCACCTCTAGGATAGGGTTTAACTGCTGTCATTACTACATCTAATAACCACCTCTAGGATAGGGTTTAACTGCTGTCATTACTACATCTAATAACCACCTCTAGGATAGGGTTTAACTGCTGCTCTCATTACTACATCTAATAACCACCTCTAGGATAGGGTTTAACTGCTGTCATTACTACATCTAATAACCACCTCTAGGATAGGGTTTAACTGCTGTCATTACTACATCTAATAACCCCCTCTAGGATAGGGTTTAACTGCTGTCATTACTACATCTAATAACCACCTCTAGGATAGGGTTTAACTGCTGTCATTACTACATCTAATAACCACCTCTAGGATAGGGTTTAACTGCTGTCATTACTACATCTAATAACCACCTCTAGGATAGGGTTTAACTGCTGTCATTACTACATCTAGTGACCACCTCTAGGATAGGGTTTAACTGCTGTCATTACTACATCTAATAACCCCCTCTAGGATAGGGTTTAACTGCTGTCATTACTACATCTAATATCCACCTCTAGGATAGGGTTTAACTGCTCTCATTACTACATCTAATAACCACCTCTAGGATAGGGTTTAACTGCTGTCATTACTACATCTAATAACCACCTCTAGGATAGGGTTTAACTACTGTCATTACTACATATAATAACCACCTCTAGGATAGGGTTTAACTGCTGTCATTACTACATCTAATAACCACCTCTAGGATAGGGTTTAACTGCTGTCATTACTACATCTAATAACCCCCTCTAGGATAGGGTTTAACTGCTGTCATTACTACATCTAATAACCACATCTAGGATAGGGTTTAACTGCTGTCATTACTACATCTAATAACCCCCTCTAGGATAGGGTTTAACTGCTCTCATTACTACATCTAGTAACCACCTCTAGGATAGGGTTTAACTGCTGTCATTACTACATCTAATAACCACCTCTAGGATAGGGTTTAACTGCTGTCATTACTACATCTAATAACCCCCTCTAGGATAGGGTTTAACTGCTCTCATTACTACATCTAGTAACCACCTCTAGGATAGGGTTTAACTGCTCTCATTACTACATCTAGTAACCACCTCTAGGATAGGGTTTAACTGCTGTCATTACTACATCTAATAACCCCCTCTAGGATAGGGTTTAACTGCTCTCATTACTACATCTAGTAACCACCTCTAGGATAGGGTTTAACTGCTGTCATTACTACATCTAGTAACCACCTCTAGGATAGGGGTTTAACTGCTGTCATTACTACATCTAGTAACCACCTCTAGGATAGGGTTTAACTGCTGCTCTCATTACTACATCTAATAACCCCCTCTAGGATAGGGTTTAACTGCTGTCAATACTACATCTAATAACCACCTCTAGGATAGGGGTTTAACTGCTGTCATTACTACATCTAATAACCCCCTCTAGGATAGGGTTTAACTGCTGTCATTACTACATCTAATACCACCTCTAGGATAGGGTTTAACTGCTGTCATTACTACATCTAATAACCACTTCTAGGATAGGGTTTAACTGCTGTCATTACTACATCTAATAACCACCTCTAGGATAGGGTTTAACTGCTGTCATTACTACATCTAGTAACCACCTCTAGGATAGGGTTTAACTGCTGTCATTACTACATCTAATAACCACCTCTAGGATAGGGTTTAACTGCTGTCATTACTACATCTAATAACCACCTCTAGGATAGGGTTTAACTGCTGTCATTACTACATCTAGTAACCACCTCTAGGATAGGGTTTAACTGCTGTCATTACTACATCTAATAACCACCTCTAGGATAGGGTTTAACTGCTCTCATTACTACATCTAATAACCACCTCTAGGATAGGGTTTAACTGCTGTCATTACTACATCTAATAACCACCTCTAGGATAGGGTTTAACTGCTGTCATTACTACATCTAATAACCACCTCTAGGATAGGGTTTAACTGCTCTCATTACTACATCTAGTAACCACCTCTAGGATAGGGTTTAACTGCTGTCATTACTACATCTAATAACCCCCTCTAGGATAGGGTTTAACTGCTCTCATTACTACATCTAGTAACCACCTCTAGGATAGGGTTTAACTGCTGTCATTACTACATCTAGTAACCACCTCTAGGATAGGGGTTTAACTGCTGTCATTACTACATCTAGTAACCACCTCTAGGATAGGGTTTAACTGCTGCTCTCATTACTACATCTAATAACCCCCTCTAGGATAGGGTTTAACTGCTGTCAATACTACATCTAATAACCACCTCTAGGATAGGGGTTTAACTGCTGTCATTACTACATCTAATAACCCCCTCTAGGATAGGGTTTAACTGCTGTCATTACTACATCTAATACCACCTCTAGGATAGGGTTTAACTGCTGTCATTACTACATCTAATAACCACCTCTAGGATAGGGTTTAACTGCTGTCATTACTACATCTAATAACCACCTCTAGGATAGGGTTTAACTGCTGTCATTACTACATCTAGTAACCACCTCTAGGATAGGGTTTAACTGCTGTCATTACTACATCTAATAACCACCTCTAGGATAGGGTTTAACTGCTGTCATTACTACATCTAATAACCACCTCTAGGATAGGGTTTAACTGCTGTCATTACTACATCTAGTAACCACCTCTAGGATAGGGTTTAACTGCTGTCATTACTACATCTAATAACCACCTCTAGGATAGGGTTTAACTGCTCTCATTACTACATCTAATAACCACCTCTAGGATAGGGTTTAACTGCTGTCATTACTACATCTAATAACCACCTCTAGGATAGGGTTTAACTGCTGTCATTACTACATCTAATAACCACCTCTAGGATAGGGTTTAACTGCTGTCATTACTACATCTAATAACCACCTCTAGGATAGGGTTTAACTGCTGTCATTACTACATCTAATAACCACCTCTAGGATAGGGTTTAACTGCTGTCATTACTACATCTAATAACCACCTCTAGGATAGGGTTTAACTGCTGTCATTACTACATCTAATAACCCCCTCTAGGATAGGGTTTAACTGCTGTCATTACTACATCTAATAACCATCTCTAGGATAGGGTTTAACTGCTGTCATTACTACATCTAATAACCACCTCTAGGATAGGGTTTAACTGCTGCTCTCATTACTACATCTAATAACCACCTCTAGGATAGGGTTTAACTGCTGTCATTACTACATCTAATAACCACCTCTAGGATAGGGTTTAACTGCTGTCATTACTACATCTAATAACCCCCTCTAGGATAGGGTTTAACTGCTGTCATTACTACATCTAATAACCACCTCTAGGATAGGGTTTAACTGCTGTCATTACTACATCTAATAACCACCTCTAGGATAGGGTTTAACTGCTGTCATTACTACATCTAATAACCACCTCTAGGATAGGGTTTAACTGCTGTCATTACTACATCTAGTAACCACCTCTAGGATAGGGTTTAACTGCTGTCATTACTACATCTAATAACCCCCTCTAGGATAGGGTTTAACTGCTGTCATTACTACATCTAATATCCACCTCTAGGATAGGGTTTAACTGCTCTCATTACTACATCTAATAACCACCTCTAGGATAGGGTTTAACTGCTGTCATTACTACATCTAATAACCACCTCTAGGATAGGGTTTAACTACTGTCATTACTACATATAATAACCACCTCTAGGATAGGGTTTAACTGCTGTCATTACTACATCTAATAACCACCTCTAGGATAGGGTTTAACTGCTGTCATTACTACATCTAATAACCCCCTTTAGGATAGGGTTTAACTGCTGTCATTACTACATCTAATAACCACATCTAGGATAGGGTTTAACTGCTGTCATTACTACATCTAGTGACCACCTCTAGGATAGGGTTTAACTGCTCTCATTACTACATCTAATAACCACCTCTAGGATAGGGTTTAACTGCTGTCATTACTACATCTAGTAACCACCTCTAGGATAGGGTTTAACTGCTGTCATTACTACATCTAATAACCACCTCTAGGATAGGGGTTTAACTGCTGCTGTCATTACTACATCTAATAACCACCTCTAGGATAGGGTTTAACTGCT
>NC_143023.1:2987500-2995000 GCF_057628025.1 Oncorhynchus mykiss
CAGAGGAAAAACTAAGAATACTCATGGGCGAAGGAGCAATGGCTCCTCTTGCAGCCAAATATGTATTTTCCTGCCATAGCCTGAGGGACACTGAATAATAACATCTGCATAGTAAACAGTAACTTACTTATTATTACTATTATTGTTATTACTATAATTATTAATGTTTACTGTAGACTGTTACCATTTTATTGTATTTATTTTTTTATTATTATTTACTACCATTTTATATTATTATTTGCTATCATTTACAATTTTGTTACAATGTATATTGTATACATTGTTGCTTTGGCAATATTGACACAATGTTTTTCATGCCAATAAAGCAGCTTGAATTTGAATTTGAATTTGAATTTGAGAGAGAGCGAGAGAGAGCGAGAGAGAGAGAGAAAGACTGGTTCAACATCTAACACTATGGCACCATCTTGTGGCCTTGTCAGTAACAACACACTGTGCTCCTGTTGCTGTGATGTTTGAGTGATCTCTCTGTGGGTTTTTAAAGGATTTAAAAGCTGGATAGATCTGTAGTAATAGGCTACTATGTCTAGATGTACGAATTTAGCAGAATATCTACAATATTGTAAAATCGTGTCATTGTAAATTTACCATGGAAATTAGGCATTAGTTTAGAAATAACAAAATGACATTCATCACCTCTGTTGTCTTGGTGTGATCTAACCTCTGTTGTCTTGGTGTGATCTAACCTCTGTTGTCTTGGTGTGATCTAACCTCTGTTGTCTTGGTGTGATCTAACCTCTGTTGTTTCTGGCTGCAATGTGTCCCATTTTGGCCGACACAATGAAAATTCACGTAGAAATGTCAGTTATAGATCTGTGATTATCATTGAAACCAAATCTAAGAAGGAGTAGATCTCTTCTATGTGTGCTATTTCTATGCTTCCCCATTCTTAAATATCCCGTTTTTTGTGTCATTTACTTTCGGTTTTGTACACCAGATTCAAACAGCTGAACATTCAATTTTTTTCGGGTTTATGTAAAATATATTTCACAGCGGTTTAGATGGTACAATGATTCTCTGCGCAATGGCTGCTTGTTTTGTCACATAAACTGAAATTTGGTCAAACTGTTTGAATTTTAACAATCAGGAAATGGTCGGAGCTATTTCTGCATATTGCACCTTTGAGAGCCATACACACTGTGAAATGTTCTGCATCTCTGTTGTCATGCAACACAATATATAGTCCACAAAAACAAACATGTTTTTCTTCGATGTTCAAGATTCAACACAGGACCTCCAATTGGTCCCTTGATATCTAATTAAAACTAAATTACTTTTCAAACTTTAAAGGCCCAGTGCTGTGTGTTAGATATATTTCCACTCTAGGTGGTTGGAATAATACTGTGAAATAGTGAAAATTATGCAAATGCATCTTTAATTGTGAGAGCTGTTCGGAAAGACATCTCCTGGTGACCATCCCCATGTGGTTAATTAGTTAATAGACCAATAAGAAAGAGAGTTCCAAACCTCTCTGCCAATAACAGCTCGTTTTCAGTTTTCCCCTCCCCATTCAGACCACTCCCAGACAGTCCTAGCAACATTCTTGCTTGAGAAAATGATATTTGCGAATAATACGTTTCTTAATTTTTTTTACAATTTTAATTTAAAATTTTAATTTAAAACACATGATTTGATATTGAGATAAAAACGTCTGCATTGGGCCTTTAAAGGTTCTATAGATTTTTATTTTGTAAATTGATTCTCTTCACTTTTTTTTTGTACAGAGTTATACGTGTGCTTACGGCTTGTTCCCCATTCACAACGTTTATATTCCATTCACTTATTTTTAGTTGAGCTATTAACCCACCTGTTGCTTGTGACAAGCGGTGTGACTGTGTGTGTTTCTATAGAAACGGCTCCAACACCTGCCCTCCCGTGACACCTCGGCGTTGAACCGTAGGAAAACGGTATGATATACACACGAGACTTCTACCGTCACCTGGGCATAACGGGGCACGCCACCTGACTCTCTGCGTGTGCCTTTTTATGAAGTTGTTCCCGTTACATTCAGAAACATTTTTTTACCAGGAAGTATTTACCTGGATAACATGGACGCTGGAAGAACTAAGCTAACTTCAAAGTAGCATCACTTTCGTTCAGGTTGGACTATTTTATGCGAAGTTCAAGATGCTCATTTGAAAACGTGGACTGAATGGACCTAAAATATCCGGTAATGGCGTATCGATAATGACGACCCGTCCTATCCTGTAACAGAAGTGGTCAACTACGTTGAAATTCGATGCATTTTTATTTGTGTGGGGGAAATGATCTAGCACAGCCTTCACAGTACTTTCACCCCGATCGTCATGAACTCTGAAAAGCCCCGTTTTCTATCGCAACCTGTCGTGAAGAACATATTCGTGTATCGAAATGGAGATCCGTTTTACGAGGCTCGCCGGTTAGTGGTAAACCAAAAGAGAGTGTCCAATTTTGATACTTTTCTTCGAGATGTGACGGGGGGTGTGCAGGCTCCGTTTGGAGCGGTTCGGAACATCTACACCCCTCGAATGGGCCATCGGGTGGCCTGCCTGGACCATCTACAGAGCGGAGAACAATATGTCGCAGCCGGGAGAGAGAAATTCAAGAAATTGGAGTAAGATAATTGTGTGTGTGTAATACTTGTCTGTTGTATTAGTTAATGTACATTATTGAAGAATTCATTGATGTTCATTGTATACTGAATGACAGACTCACTGTCTGTGATGTTCATTGTATACTGAATGACAGACTCGCTGTCTGTGATGTTCATTGTATAGTCAGTCTGTCATTCAGTATACAATGAACATCACAGACAGTGAGTCTGTCATTCAGTGTCTGTGATGTTCATTGTATACTGAATGACAGACTCACTGTCTGTGATGTTCATTGTATACTGAATGACAGACTCACTGTCTGTGATGTTCATTGTATACTGAATGACAGACTCACTGTCTGTGATGTTCATTGTATACTGAATGACAGACTCACTGTCTGTGATGTTCATTGTATACTGAATGACAGACTCGCTGTCTGTGATGTTCATTGTATACTGAATGACAGACTCGCTGTCTGTGATGTTCATTGTTTACTGAATGACAGACTCACTGTCTGTGATGTTCATTGTTTACTGAATGACAGGCTCACTGTCTGTGATGTTCATTGTATACTGAATGACAGACTCGCTGTCTGTGATGTTCATTGTATACTGAATGACAGACTCACTGTCTGTGATGTTCACATTTCAAGGTCGAGTTGACCTCACCCTACTGATGTTCCAATAACTATAAAATAGTGAAAACCTTTGTCCCTCCATTGTAATTGCAGTTGTGTGTATAACTTTGTCCCTCCATTGTAATTGCAGTTATTCACAGATAGGATCCAGAAAGAAGAGGATGCTCCTTACTTCTTCAGGGCAGGTGAGATGACTTGTTGCACTATCCACCATTCACACCACTTTACCAAGAGAAACTCAGTAGACCTTGTCTTCTACTGGTCCTGGCTTGCTGGCCATGCTGTGCTGTCAATTAGACTGCAACTGTTTTGAATGATTGATGACATTTGGCCTTCAAAGGGGAAACGTGTTTTTAATTGTTCATTATTCACTCACAAGATGTCCTGGTCTCTGGGTGCCTGTTTGAGAAGCCCTGGTCTCTGGGTGCCTGTTTGAGAAGCCCTGGTCTCTGGGTGCCTGTTTGAGAAGCCCTGTTCTCTGAGTGCCTGTTTGTGAAGCCCTGGTCTCTGGGTGCCTGTTTGAGAAGCCCTGGTCTCTGGGTGCCTGTTTGAGAAGCCCTGGCCTCTGGGTGCCTGTTTGAAAAGCCCTGGCCTCTGGGTACCAATTTGAGAAGCCCTGGTCTCTGGGTGCCTGTTTGTGAAGCCCTGGTCTCTGGGTGCTTGTTTGCGAAGAATCAGCTATGAAAGGTGTAATGTCAGTCACCATGTTTACATGCGCACAGTATTCTGGGTAGTAGCTCATATCCGCTTAAGGTCTTATTTGGGATAAGATGTTTACATGCACCTTTTGATATCCTGCTCATGAGTATCACTGTACCCATGAATTATCATAATGTTCCTCATTTAAGTTCATCTGGGTTAAATGGACACTGGCTGTAGGTCTATAACCTCTCACATGTAGAGTAATATAGTAGTAACTCCTGCAGAATTATTATTTCTTGCAGTGAAATTATACAACAAATTTGACTTTAGTCTCGGGAACAGGAGTGGAGAAATATGATTTCTTTCAGCATCTCTTGAGAAAATGCGAATGCGCGTGTAATGTGTTGTCTTTGACTCTGTTAAGCAAGCAGACACTATTTCAACCTCATAAAATATGCATCCAAGACGAACTGAAGTCTTATCAGAAACGTGTTTTATCATTTTGACATTTTTTAAAATTTCCTTAAAACCGCTCAAACTGATGACAGTTGGACATGTTGCATGGGACTGGTCTTTCCACTGTTCTGGGAGTTATTGAGTTTTCTCCCCGGTCCCTAAAACAAAACAGACAACTCTACCGGTGTTAACTAGATTACTAATGCATTGGTTCTAAGACATTATTCTGGTCAGCACTACTTTATTGAGTTTTCTAACAGAACAGAAGCTGCATGTACCTTAACTATAGTTGACAAACAAATTGTCAGAAATTACAATATGGCCGACCAAATGTCAGAAATTACAATATGGCCGACCAAATGTCAGAAATTACAATATGGCCGACCAAATGTCAGAAATTACAATATGGCCGACCAAATGTCAGAAGTTACAATATGGCCGACCAAATGTCAGAAATTACAATATGGCCGACCAAATGTCAGAAATTACAATATGGCCGACCAAATGTCAGAAATTACAATATGGCCGACCAAATGTCGGAAATTACAATATGGCCGACCAAATGTCGGAAATTACAATATGGCCGACCAAATGTCAGAAGTTACAATATGGCCGACCAAATGTCAGAAATTACAATATGGCCGACCAAATGTCAGAAATTACAATATGGCCGACCAAATGTCAGAAATTACAATATGGCCGACCAAATGTCAGAAGTTACAATATGGCCGACCAAATGTCAGAAATTACAATATGGCCGACCAAATGTCAGAAATTACAATATGGCCGACCAAATGTCAGAAATTACAATATGGCCGACCAAATGTTGGAAATTACAATATGGCCGACCAAATGTTGGAAATTACAATATGGCCGACCAAATGTCGGAAATTACAATATGGCCGACCAAATGTCGGAAATTACAATATGGCCGACCAAATGTCGGAAATTACAATATGGCCGACCAAATGTCGGAAATTACAATATGGCCGACCAAATGTCAGAAATTACAATATGGCCGACCAAATGTCAGAAATTACAATATGGCCGACCAAATGTCAGAAATTACAATATGGCAGACCAAATGTCAGAAGTTACAATATGGCCGGCCAAATGTCAGAAATTACAATATGGCCGACCAAATGTCAGAAGTTACAATATGGCCGACCAAATGTCAGAAATTACAATATGGCCGACCAAATGTCAGAAATTACAATATGGCCGACCAAATGTCAGAAGTTACAATATGGCCGACCAAATGTCAGAAATTACAATATGGCCGACCAAATGTCGGAAATTACAATATTGGCCGACCAAATGTCGGAAATTACAATATGGCCGACCAAATGTCGGAAATTACAATATGGCTGTAAATATGGCTGGTGTGCATGTAACCGTGATAACCTGAATAATAACAGGATATTGGTGTGCATGTAACCGTGGTAACCTGAATAATAACAGGATATTGGTGTGCATGTAACCGTGGTAACCTGAACAATAACAGGATATTGGTGTGCATGTAAACATGGTAACCTGAATAATAACAGGATATTGGTGTGCATGTAACCGTGGTAACCTGAATAATAACAGGATATTGGCGTGCATGTAACCGTGGTAACCTGAATAATAACAGGATATTGGCGTGCATGTAACCGTGGTAACCTGAATAATAACAGGATATTGGCGTGCATGTAACCGTGGTAACCTGAATAATAACAGGATATTGGCGTGCATGTAACCGCGGTAACCTGAATAATAACAGGATATTGGCGTGCATGTAAACGCGGTAACCTGAATAATAACAGGATATTGGCGTGCATGTCAACGTGTTCAGTGCTGTTTGAGAAAGATCAGCTAAGTGAGAGGCGAATAGACCAGGGTTTAGTCACCTCCTTTTTTGTGGTTTGTGAAGAATCACTTTGTTGGCAGATCGGTGACTATATGAATGACTAATGTAGTGATGATAATCAACCTCCTTCAATACATATTTAATCCGGAATAGCATCTTTAATCAACCATTGGTGTCCGCCGCAGAGCGCCTCGTGGTCAGATCTCTCTCTCACCACACACCGAGCGGTGGAAACACAGACGTCACACCCCCCCGTAACCTCCTTGTCCAGCGCTAAGGGTTTTATTTACAATCAGTTTATTTGCAGAGGAGCAGCCACAAGCACACAGGCTGTGTTCCAAAAATGGCACTTGCAATCCTATGGAAGTGCACCACTTTTGACCCGGGACCATAGTGCTCCGGCCAAAAGGTAGGGCACTATAATAGGGAATAGGGTGTCATTTGGGACACAACCACTGCATGATTTCTGTTCTAATCATGACTAGTGGAGGTTTAATAGGCCAGTCTATTTATGAGAGCCACACTCACCACTGTCATGTTCCTCTGATTGGTTCAATTAAAGAGGCTCTCAAACAACACTCAGAACCCTGGCGGTGACCAAACAGCCTGCCACACTTAAGAGGAAGTAGGGCTAGGATGGACTGTTAACTGGGTTTAGGACTCTTCCCAAACAGTCTGCTGTGGGTCTGTCTGCCACACTTAAGAGGAAGTAGGGCTAGGATGGACTGTTAACTGGGTGTAGGACTCTTCCCAAACAGTCTGCTGTGGGTCTGTCTGCCACACTTAAGAGGAAGTAGGGCTAGGATGGACTGTTAACTGGGTTTAGGACTCTTCCCAAACGGCCTGCTGTGGGTCTGTCTGCCACACTTAAGAGGAAGTAGGGCTAGGATGGACTGTTAACTGGGTTTAGGACTCTTCCCAAACAGCCTGCTGTGGGTCTGTCTGCCACACTGAAGAAGAAGTAGGGCTAGGATGGACTGTTAACTGGGTTTAGGACTCTTCCCAAACAGTCTGCTGTGGGTCTGTCTGCCACACTGAAGAAGAAGTAGGGCTAGGAAGGACTGTTAACTGGGTTTAGGACTCTTCCCAAACAGGCAGTTAAACCCACTGTTCCCCGGTAGGCCGTCATTGTGAATAAGAATTTGTCCTTAACTGACTTGCCAAGTGAAATAAATCTCTCCTCTACTTTTAGCCTTATCCACAGGCTAAACCGGTGCCCCAGAGTCGAATCATTGTATCAGCAAGATTCCTGAAACCCATTAAAGAGCCCTGTTCCATTTTGTAAGTTCAACTTACATTTGTCCCTGTGTGAATGTCCCTGTGTG